>NW_027170063.1:0-30743 GCF_036898095.1 Palaemon carinicauda | reverse complement strand
AGGGAAGAAATGACTTGAGAAAAGGAAGGGGGAAAAGTTTGGACTAACTTCGGGACAGTTACAGGAGAGAGAGAGAGAGAGAGAGAGAGAGAGAGAGAGAGAGAGAGAGAGAGGTCAAAGACTGTATTTGTGGCGTAAAAGAACTGCTTTATTACGAAGAGGTTTCTAATATAAAAGTTAATCTATTGGGAATCGAAGAAGTTCTTCATTATGCAACGTGCCAAGAACGTCTCTCTCTCTCTCTCTCTCTCTCTCTCTCTCTCTCCCTTAATAATTAAGAGAAGTGTCTAGCTATATACAGTGTGTATATATATATATATATATACATATACATATACACTGTATATAGCTATACACACACACTATATATTCAGTCACGCTCCGTTATCCCCGGCCCATCGGGTAGGGGGCAGAGGGAGTAGTCATACTCTAGGGAGAGGGGAATGAGTGTACGTGTGTATATATCTAAATATTCAAGCTTCAGCTTTCACTGGTCGAATACACTAGTATGTATGTGTGTATATATATATATATATATGAAGGTATATATATATATATATATATATATATAATATAATATATATATGTATAATAAAGTTAATGTTTACATATTAATTCTGCTGCATTTGCATTTGGGCCAATTCCTTGTAATCATCGTTATTACCCAAAGCTGACTTTGCATGAAACTGGGTCCGGTGAATCTATCATAAATTCTAGATTGTAACTTGCAGATCAAATTTCTCTCTCTCTCTCTCTCTCTCTCTCTCTCTCTCTCGCCGGCGGGCTATCTGAAAATAATCCACTATTGACTTGAAATCATTTTGAATTGGTGCTTATCCTCTCTTCGTCCCCTAATCTCTCTCTCTCTCTCTCTCTCTCTCTCTCTCAGCCAATCAGGTTGGAAGTTCCTCGTAACAATCAATTTCCGACTGACTTATAATAGGCCTTCTTTCTTTATGATTCTCCATTCCCCTGAGGCCCCCCCCCCCTTCCCCCCCCCCCGTTCTTGGCCCATGTCTTAATGATTTAAGATGGCCTGGAAGCTGGAGGTGAGACGCCCGAAGCAGATGTCATTTCCTCTTTTCATCTTAGGAAATAGAAGAGATAATTTCAAGAGAGAGATTTAGAGCTTTTTTTTATTTTATTTTTTTTTTTGTCGTTTCATCTTGCTCATTCTATAGGGAAAGGCATTCCTTTGGGAATGTAGTGATTAAGATTTGATGAGAGAGAGAGAGAGAGAGAGAGAGAGAGAGAGAGAGAGATTGGTTGGGGTTTCTGGAAGGTTTTGTTTCATCTTGGTTATTGTACAGTGACAGGGATTCCTTCGGGAGTCTACTAGTTAAAATATGATTTGTGTGTGTGAGAGAGAGAGAGAGAGAGAGAGAGAGAGAGAGAGAGAGAGACAGAGAGAGAGAGAGAGAATTGAGTAAAGTCAGAGTCCTGGTGTATAGTGATTTAACTGAAATTGGATAAACACCTGAAAATAATGTAATTTTAAGAATTTATTAGTTTGTTTCCTTTTTTTTCTGTTTTTTTCCCTCCTATTGTTACGTCGTCGAGAATGTGGTTTGTCTCCACTAAGATATAGTGATAGAACGGGTGAAGGAAGATGTAAAGAGAATGGGTAGAGATATCTGGACTTTAAATATTCGTATTTGTTATGTGAAAATATCTTCCTTTCACAGCAATAATCCACGAACGCCTTGAAACCGGTTTTGACTCTGGGTTTCGTAAGCGAAACTTTTTTTTTTTTGGGGGGGGGGTGAGACCTCCCTCCCCCTATTCACCTTTAAACCTACCCCCCTACCCCCCCTCTTTCTGCTGGGTCCTAGTTGGTCGTTGTCCTAAGTGAGTTTTTAAAGACTATTTCATTTGCTTCAAAAGTTCAAACTTACGGCAAATATTTTCATGTTGAACAGGGTGACTTGTCTCATTTTATAGGCTATATATGAAAGCTCTATTTTAGTTTTGTTACTGTGCTGAAGGTATTTCACAATCACAATTCGGTACTTCATATATAGTTTCATTTTGATTGTTCATTATTTCTCTTTTAGTTTACTTATATCCTTTCCTCACGGGGCTATTTTTCCTTGTAGGAGCCTTTGGGCTTATAGCATCCAGGTTTTCTAAGTAGTGTTGTATCTTATCCAGTAATGATAATAGTGATTAGAATCTCTCTCTCTCTCTCTCTCTCTCTCTCTCTCTCTCTCTCATTGTCGCTTTTTTAGAAAGGACCAGCACCAAAGAGACCATCACCTCCGCCTCCGCATCCTTCTCCAACTTTCCCTCAAGATCCTCTTGAGGTCAAGAGTGTGGGATGACGATATCCTTCAAAACGGAAAGTGATTGCTTCTTCTTTGTTTTTTTATTTGTCCTTTTTTTTATTGTTCATCCTTCCTCTTCTTAATTGTTTTAGGGAAGATGAAGACACGCAACTTTTCGCTTTCTTTCTGATTTTTTTTTATATTTTTATTTTGATATAAAGGGAAGCAAAATGCTAAGTAATTGTATATGTGAATACTCTAGTTATTTGAGTTTCAATATTTGTCGGAAATGTGTAGAGTCTTTGTGCTCATTTTGGTTTATGGTCGTCTAATATCACGCATACACATTATATATATATATATATATATATATATATACATATATATATATTATTTCTTTGCAGATTTGGCGACCATGTATATTATTTGAAACGAAGTCTCTTTGCGAGTAATGGAGTGGAGAAGCCTTTTCATTATGAATTCTTCCTTTCATTTGATCTTGTCATTCAGACTGATCACTTTCTCCTGAACATAATTCAATTACAACTACTTATTCCATAATTGGCAACATATTTGTCCTTCTTACCATTTAAAAGACAAATAATAAGCGACTAGTTTCAGTGATTCATAGATTATGTAATTGTATGAGAGAGAGAGAGAGAGAGAGAGAGAGAGAGAGAGAGAGAGAGAGAGAGAGATTGCACAAACTCCGAGAACATATTTTACAAGTGAATGTTGTATCGGTGGATTTAGGCAAATTGCATGATACAAACTCATCAGATATTCCGGTCGTCACATGTAATATTGAGACTGCATTTGGCAACAAGAGGTTTCCTCATTTCATTTCCACAGGTCTGTTTCAATACTTCGGTCCGTTAACGAAATGATTATCATAAACAATAAAGATTTAGTAATGATAACACATACTTAAATCACAAACGAGTCTAAATTTATAACCCAGCAGTTTTGAGTATCATTATAAAAATTAGAAATTTAGTAATACATGTAACATACTTAAGTCAGAAATTCGTCGAAATTTATAATCCTGCAGTTTTTATTATCATTATAAATAATAAAAATTTAGTAATACTTATAATACTTAAGTCACAATTGAGTCTAAATTTATAATGCTTCAGTTTTTATCATTATAATCAATCGAAATTTAGTAATACTTATAACACATACTTAAGTCATCATGAATGCATCTTATATTATAATCCTACAGTTTTTATTATCATTAAAAACATTAAAAATTTAGTAATAATAACACATACCATAAGTCACTAATAAGTCTAAATTTATAAAGCTTGTTTTTATTATCATTATAAACAATAAAAATTTAGTAATACTTATAACACATACAAGTCACAAATTCGTCTAAATTTATAATGCTGGAGTTTTTATTGGCCGGAGTTTAATAGCTTTCTTTATTGTTTTTAGCACCTCCCCCCCTTTACTTCCTAATCCACCTTGATGGATATTGAAATTAGTCCTATTGGAGATTTAGGGCCGAAGTAAGTGAATCGCGTAATCCACCGAGGACTGTTTATAATTAGTCATTTTCCGCCTGATGTGTTTGTTCATGAAGACCGGTGCTCCTTTCCCCCCCCCCCTCATTTAGCTCTCCTCCCCCTCATTCAGCCCCCTTCCCCCTTTCCGTGGACTTCTTTCGGCCTCATTTGATGCAAGAGTTGCAGCTGTATCGGAAAGGGATTTGGAGAGAGAGAGAGAGAGAGAGAGAGAGAGAGAGAGAGAGAGAGAGAGAGAGAGAGAGAGAGAGAGAGGGGGGGGGGTTATGTAAAGGCCCACCCTTATTTTGGCAGATGTACCACTGTCCTTATAAGGAATAAGACTTGTGACTCAGCTACAACTAACGCCCATGAATATACAGTAGTTTCAGAGAAGAAACTATTATTATTATTATTATTATTATTATTATTATTATTACTTGCTAAGCTACAACACTAGTTGGAACAGCAGGATGCTATAAGCACAGAGGCTCCAACAGGGAAAATTGCCTACCGAGGAAAGTAAACAAGGAAAAAATAGTGTATTTCAAGAACAGTTACATCGAAATAAATATCTCCTATATAAACTATAAAAACTTGAACAAAACAGAAGGAAGAGAAATATGATAGATCAGTGTGGCCTAGTGTACCCTCAAGCAAGAGAACTCTAACCCAAGACAGTGGAAGACCATGGTACAGAGGCTATGGCACTACCTACGACTTGAAGAACAATGGTTGATTTTGGAGTATCCTTCTCCTAGAAGACCTGCTTATACAATATGTATAATACTGTCTAAGGCGTTATCTGTTTTTAGTGCCCTTTATGATATAATGGTAACTCAAAACAAGGTTACTTTGGAAAATGAATAGCTCTGCATACAGTGTATTATATCCTTTTCTGAGTGGGGATACCTTAACGTGGTTAAATGGTTTGAGTATCGCCATGATCAGCAAAACTGTACTAGTCAGGGCCAGCCATCCTAGGTTGGTTTGATGTGAGTGATCAAACTAAAGTCTCCCACCATCGTACTGGCTAGCATGGGTTGAAAACTGGCCAAACCCAAGACATGGATAAGGATGTCTGAGGCCTTTGTACTGCAGTGGACTAGTAATGGCTGCATTTCTAGTGTGTGTATATATATATATATATATATATATATATACAGTATATATATATATATATATATATATATATATATATATATACAGTATATATATATATATATATATATATATATATATATATACAGTATATATATATATATACAGTATATATATATATATATATATATATATATATATATACAGTATATATATATATATATATATATATATGGGTTTGCTACGTTTCGGCGTAGCCCATTTGGCGTCGCCGTTTCGGCGTAGCCGATTCTCCATCAGAAAACTAGCAGCACTATTCGGCGTAGCCGTTTCGGCGTCAGACTGTTTCGGCGTCTTTGATTTTAATTTTATTTATTTATTTATGTATGCTAAGTTAAAAACAAAATCAAGGAATAATTAAAATAAAAATCTTTAATTGGAAAAAAAATAAACATTTTATTCACTTACAGTATAAAGGATCCTATTAAAATAATAATGGAATTATACATATTAAAAACTTTGAATTGAAAATATTGTGTTACAAAATTAAACCTAAGGAAAGATTTTTTAACCTTGGGAATTAATTCTTCATTTCGTAATTATGAGCAATACCCTTCAGGAAATCAATAGGCTTTAATGACTCGACTTCCATTACTATTTTTTTTATTCTTTCATCAGCATCTCTATATTTCTTCAGTTTTTTTGGAGGTGGATATCCAGCAATTAATTTTTCTAGAAATGCATCACGTCCTTTCTGAACTTTCCTCAAGGCATCAATAAATTTCCAGATGGAGGGATGATGCATTCTTAGTTCGTACTGTAGACGTCGATTGGCATCTTCAGCGTGATTGTTAGTGCGATCTTCATCATTTACAGTCCATTCATAAAGGTTCCATATCTCTGGAGCAAACACAGGGTTCATTCTTGCATTTCGTCGCCTATTTTTTCGTCCAATATAAGTGTCTTCAAACCAATGGAACAAGGCTATTAGTTCGTCGGGAAGACCTGTTGCTAGTGTATCCATGTATTCGTCCATTTTTTTACAAAGTAATAGTTGACGGCCAACAGTCTCTCCGCCGAAAAATTCTGATGCCGAATCGGCTACGCCTAATTGGCCACGCCGAAACGGCGACGCCAAATGGGCTACGCCGAAACGTCTCATTCCCATATATATATATATATATATATATACAGTATATATATATATAAATATATATATATATATATATATACAGTATATATATATAAATATATATATATATATATATATATATATATATATATATATATATATATATATATATAGAATGTCCTAAACAGTCCGTCATGAGGCGTTGACACACAAAAAACAAAACTTTTATAGAGACATCGCCATATTCGGAGTAGGTTGCGTGATTCATTCATCCTTCCAAAGGGCGAAGTTTTCAGATGAACTCGGTGATACCCCATTTGGGAACCTTTTATTTCTTTGTTTTGTATATTGAATGCATATCTTGTGTATTGCTGTATTTTCTATACAATTGTCGTCTTTAAATGTAATGGTAGTTTTATGGATGTAGGTTGAGCCTTTTGTTTGTCATGTGCGTTTGCCATTTAAGTTAATTATAATTATGGATGTGCATACTTTTTGTTTCATGTATTTTTTTCCTATTAGAGAGAGAGAGAGAGAGAGAGAGAGAGAGAGAGAGAGAGAGAGAGAGAGAGAGAGAGAGAGAGAATTACTATTGAGTGATCTGTATATAGGGAAGTTACATATTTATATTGTTACTATTGGTTTATATGTAAACAGGGTGGTTTCATATCGAGAGAGAGAGAGAGAGAGAGAGAGAGAGAGAGAGAGAGAGAGAGAGAGAGAGAGAGAGAGAGAATAACTATTTGTAATGAATCTATTTGTTATAGATTACGAATAATGGAAACTATTCGCAGTCTGTCTTCATACTTATATGCAAATCTTTGTTTTCCTACGTAAAGAATACAGCAAAGATAAAGAAAACCATCTTCTTATGCCATAAGAGGAAGGTGGCCAAAGTATTACATTTCTTTCTGTTCTCTCTCAGAACAGAAAGTGGCTTCAACCTTCCCTTGATCAGCTCTGGCGATGGCAGTCATTAATCAGATTCTGTCTGGTAGAAGGTCGTTAATTTCCAGGCTTTCAAGATTGGCCTAGGTAAGAAAAAAGTCTTGAGAAAGTCTTAGGAGGAAAGGGATCGATGGATGAAAGTTACCTTTATTTAGTGTTTTTTTTTTTTTTTTTTTTTTTTTTTGTAGTTGAGGGTTTACTGATTTCATGGATTCTTCTGTTTTGGAGATTTATTCACAGTCATTGGAATAAGTATGTTTATTTTATAATTTAAAGGTTTAAAGGTCGCTCATGAATGGCAGGGGCAAGGGACAGTGACATTGCCCTATCGATTCATTGGAATAAGTATGTTTATGTGCTGATTTAAAGTTAAAGCCCGCTCATGAATGGCAGAGGTAAGGGACAGTGACATCGCCCTATCGAGTCATTGGAATAAGTATGTTTATGTGCTAAATTAAAGGTTTAAAGGCCGCTCTTGAATAGCAGTGGCATGGGTCAATGTCATTGCCCTATCGAGCAGGACAATGTCCTAGAGACTGACCATACATCATATGATCAGCGCCCAAGCCCCCTCTTCACCCAAGCTAGGACAGAGGCGGGCCAGGCAATGACTGCGGATGACTCAGTAGATAGAACTATAAGGATGGTGGGGTTGCAACAGGAAAGAAACTAACGCGTTTGAGCGGGACTTGAACCCCAGGCTGTCGTTTACCAGTCAAGTACGTTGCCACATCGGCCACCACAACCCTTAATTGAAATGTTTCTGTTTTTAATCATTTATAAATGTTTATGAAAACAATTGTATTTATACTGCGCTTTTGCTTTGTAAGCATTCTTGATCTGCAACGAAATATTTGCAATGCCTGCGAACCAGGCTCAATATTATCTGTTCATATGTATTGACGTATTAATATTTCTGCGGTGATGCTTAGTTTAGGGTGACGAGTATTTTGTTAATACTCCACCCGTGTTTTGGAACAAATAAATATTCAGATGTCTGGTTATTGGTGTACGATTTCAATAAGGTTAAACTTTGCTTTCTTTCTCGTTTATATTTTTAGGCTTTGAAATTTCAAAATTTTGGAAGCTGTACATTCACATTCAGTGTTTTCTTTAATGGTCCGAATTTTACGACTTGCTTTGAACTGTATATTTGCCGGTTTTTTTTTTTTTTTTTTTTTTTTTTTTTGTGTCACGCTACTTTATATACTATTCATATCTTTTGTTTTTATGTAGATTGAATTTGATATCCTGAATGTGCAAGATACGATTTTTTTTATTTGAATATTTATACGACTTACTTTGAATTGTATATTTGCCGATACGATTTTGGCGTTATTTAGTTGTTTTTCCAAAAATTTTGATAGTATTCATATCCTTTGATTTTATGTAGATTGATTTTGATTTCCCAAATTGGCAAGATACGAAATTCAAGAAGATTTTTTACTGCCTTTAGTTTTTTCTGCTTTTATTTTGATTTCCCAAACCTTGTATAGCATTTCAATATTGACCAGTTCCATGTACCAATACGTAGTCATATAAAACGACGGAACCCATATTGCTTTTAGATGCGAATTCAAAGCCCTTTCAATCGGAAACGGGTAGTTTGTGGCCCCAGGGCAAGGAGTCGGGTGGGGTGGGATGCTGGGACTCTTCAGCAAGGCATCGAATTGACAACGGAAATCAATCAGCCATTGACTGGCAAACACTGAAACGAGAATTTCCAAATGGGGCGACTGAATAACATATTTGCTCTGTTCGGCTCCGAGGATCCTAGGCGTTTTTACATTTTGTGGAGGGATATTTTCCTCTTCCATCTCTGGATTCTGTCCTTTTTTCGTAAGGGGACAAATTTTTCATTGATTAGTTTGCCTTTTTCTATAGAAAAGAACTATATCTGAATTATTTTTTCTCTTCCATCTCTGGATTTTGTCTTTTTTCCCAAGGGGACACATCTCTGAGTGATTAGTTTGCCTTTTTCTATAGAGGAGAACTATTTCTGAATTATTTTTTCTCTTCCATCTCTAGATTTTGTCCTTTTTCCTAAGGGGACACATCTCTGAGTGATTAGTTTGCCTTTTTCTATAGAGGAAAACTATTTCTGAATTATTTTTTCTCTTCCATCTCTGGATTTTGTCCTTTTTTCGTAAGGGGACACATCTCGGAGTGATTACTTTGCCTTTTTCTATAGAAAAGAACTATATCTGAATTATTTTTTCTCTTCCATCTCTGCATTTTGTCCTTTTTCGTAAGGGGACACATCTCTGGATGATTAGTTTGCTTTTTTTTGTAGAAAAGAACTATTTTTATTTATTTTTCCTCGTTAGTTAATGGTTGTCATTTTTAATATTTGAAGGAATTATTTTTTTTCTCCTCCATCTCTTGATTTTGTCTTTTCTTGTAAGAGGACACTTCTATTATTGATTAGTTTGCCTTTTCTATAGAGAAGAACTTTTTTCTATCTTATTTCTTTTGTTAGTAAATGGTTGTCATTCTTAATATTTGGAGGAATTATTTTTATTCTCCTCCATCTCTGGATTTTGTCCTTTCTTGTTAGAGGACATTTCTATCATTGATTAGTTTGCCTTTTCTATAGAGAAGAACTTTTTTCTATCTTATTTCTTTTGTTAGTAAATGGTTGTCATTCTTAATATTTGGAGGAATTATTTTTTCCCTTCTCTAGATTTTCTCCTTTTTCGTAAGATGACATATTTTTCTTTTATTATTTTTTTTTTCTGAAAGAGAAGAACTATTACCCTCTTATTTCTTTTGTTAGTATATGTTTTTCATTTTTAATATTTCTTTGATAAGAAGAGCCATTTCTTTTGGATTAGTTTTCTTTCAATTAATATGTTATATTTATTTTAATATGTCGTTTTCATGTCTTTAGTATTTAGTTTTTGTTTGGAAACGCCTTTTCTTGTTTATTTTTCGTTATATGTTACAGTTTTATATTTTAATAAGTCAGTGTCGGAGAAGTATGACGTATAATGTTTGCACAGTTAAATGGTAAAACTATTCATACTACTATATATCTTATATTGGATTGGAAAATTTTTATATGGGATAATGGTAAAAGAGGTTTTGTACTTCCTTTAGTAATGAAAACATTGCAAACCCGTAAGACGAAAGCGAGATAAAGTATCGCATCTCTAAACGACCTGTGTGGCAATGTTCTTGCGTCGAGTATTGAACTCCGGGAAAGTCCCCGAGAGATAGATGCCTCCAAGTTTGTTGTTGTTGGTCAAGTTGTCAACGTTTCTCGTTAGAAACGTTGTTAGTGGAGTAAAGGCTTAGCTGTTCCGCTTTGGGCTGAACTGTTGCTATCTCTTGTTGTATATTGCTACACGTTATCAGATGTCACCTGATATTAGCAATAATACACGCGTATATCTGTGTGTATTTGTATTTTTCAGGCGGCCAAAACACGGTGAAAGCTGTAATATGAGAAAGTAAAACATTAGGTTATGGTCCATTCGTGGTAAATTGAATGCGACACGAACATGGGAGCACAGAGAAGGGCAAACGTCACAGAAATATACCAGAAATCAACAGATCGAAGTCAATTGTATGTTTTTTTTTATTTAATTCATAGCGTCTTTGATTCTTGACGTTATATTATTTTGGTTATCTTCAATAAATAGGAAGTTTGAACTTTCTTTTGAGAAAGTTGAACTTAATTCTTTTGAGTTTGGAATTGTACTAAATCTTATTTTTTATATATTAGAAAGAATGCTCTTATGTGGGTTCGTAACTTCAGAGGAACCTTTTCGGTGCTCGCTGACCTTGGGAACAGAGAATAGAAGAAGGAAGTGGTCTTAATGACTCGGATCTATAGGGCACGAATAATAGGAATGAATGAGCAAAGGTGGTAGACAACGTTTTTTAAGGCTCAGCATTACACTGTATTCTAGGAGTTTTAATCCAGCTGTGACCAGGTTGTGAAATGATGTTCCTAATTATCATTATTACTTGCTAAGCTACAACCCTAGTTGGAAAAGCATGATGCTATAAGCCAGGGGCTCCAACAGGGAAAATAGTCTGGTGAGGAAAGGAAACGAGGAAAATTGAAATATTTTAAGAACTAACATTATTATAATTATTCCCTTTCCCTCCTACTGGAGGGAAAGGGTGTAGTCATACCCTGGTGAGATTGGTGTGCGTATGTACGCATATATATCAAAATATTTAGGTCTCATTTTTGACCGGCGGCTTATATATATTTATATATAAATATCTATATCTTAGTATATAAATAGATGTTATATCCCGAGAATAGGCGAAGGCTAAACCCGCCCACCAGGCGGCAAATTATCATTAAGTGATGGATGGTTTCCATTTAATAGGTCAATCACACACTCATTATCATCATCCCCTTCCGAACAATGAACATGTGACGATAGTGAGTTAATTATGAATGATCTCCGCATCCTCTTGGTCGTTAATCATAGCGAAGAAAAAAAAAAGTTAAAGGGGTGTCTTTTTTTTAGGCCTTGGTAGGATGGGAAGAACTTCATTAAGAAAAGTAATTTTTCGATATTTTTTTTTTCATTAAAGTTGTAATGATGTTTCTTGGTTGGAGGATGGAATGCCTCGTGTTATGCTAATTATTATTCTTCTTCTTCTCCTTTTTTTTCTTTTTTTTTTGCGGTATATGTCTTCATATTTCCACAAGTCTCTCTCTCTCTCTCTCTCTCTCTCTCTCTCTCTCTCTCATTATTATTACTAGTTAAACTACAACTCGAGTTTGAAAAGCAGGATGTTATAAGATGTTATAAGCCCAAGGGCCCCAACAAGGAAAGATAACCCAGAGAGGAAGTGAAATAAGGAAATAAACAAACTACAAGAGAAGTAATAAAAAATTAAAATGGAATATTTTATGAACAGTAACGACATTAAAATACATCTTTCATATATAAACTATTAAAAGAGACCTATGCCAGCTTGATCAACATAAAAACACTCATGTAAGTTTGAACTTTTGAAGTTCCACATGCATCATTTATATTGGAATCCATTGCAACAGATCTAGCAGTATCTGTTTTTTTATTATTATTATTATTACTTCTTATCATTCCATTGATATTAACCCACTTTATAGCCTTCCTAGTTGCACCAGACTCCGAATAGCTTCTCTGACGCCAGTGCCAAAAATGCCTTGCTGTGTATATATACATCCATATACCAAAGCACATCCTCCAATTTTTGGGAGTAGCCGACATCAAACAAATGAAACAAAAAAGGGGACCTTTCCTCTCAACGTTCCTCCCAGCCTGACGAGGGACTTACCTGATTTCGGCTGGTACTGCTAGGGTGCCACAGCCCACCCTCCCCCGTTATCCACCACAGATGAAGCTTCATAACGCTGAATCCCTTACTGCTGCTACCTCCGCGGTCATCCAAGGCGACCGGAGGAAGCAGCAGGGCCTACCGGAACTGCGTCACAATCGCTCGCCATTCATTCCTATTTCTAGCACGCTCTCTTGCCAGCTTTATATACTTGCCGTAAAGTGACTTTTATATTAAAGAGAATAAAAGGTGAAAGAGAAAGTCTCTCTTCATTTAATCGGTTGTTCGGTAACTGCATTTCACTCTCGTCTTTTTCACGAATTTTCATTGACATTTTAAGCGGATTTGGTGGCAGAGGAAAGAACTCGCTTCCCACAAAACTCGCGTGTTATTGAATTTGTTTATTTTGAAAAGTTTCCCACCCTTTCGGTCATTTTTTGTTTTGATTTCTGTGATTTAATTTTTCCTTTTTCCGATCGTTTAATTTTTCCCACTTTTCGGTTATTTTTTATTTTGATTTTGGTCGGTTAATTTTCCCACTTCTCGGTCATTTTGATTTTGATTTTGGTCGTTTAATTTTTTCCACTTTTCGTTCATTTTGATTTTGATTTCGGACGTTTGATTTTTCACTTTCCTGTGTTTTTTTCGGTTTAATTTTTCTCTCCGGTGTGTTTTATAATTTGATTTCGGTAGTTTGATTTTTACTCATTTTTGGTAATGATCATTTTTTTGTAGTTTCATTTTTTCCACTTTTCGGTAATGATATACTGATATTTTATTTGTTTTTATTTCTGAGGTTTTTGTACATATATTCTTTTTGTTTGTTAAAAGCTATAATGTTATTGCTTTTTGTTATTCTATTACCTATTTTTTTTTTTTTAAATATTGATAACAGAGTGTTATTTCGTTTACATTTACTTAGTAATGACTATATTTTTGGCAACCTCGTGCTTAGATTTTTATATATATTACCAACACCTTTCCAAGAAATTTATTTGTTATATTTATATATATATATATATATATATGTGTGTGTGTGTGTGTGCGTGTAAATATATATTAATATATATATATATATATATTATATATATATATATATTATATATATATATATATATATATATACACACATACACATACTCACATACAAACACACACTCACACTTGCTCTTTATTATATAGAGGAGATTAATCTTATGTATTTGTAATTTTTCTTTTAAACTCAGTAGCGAATTTCCAACCTGGAATAAGGATTTTGCTCATTAACATGACAATTGCTCGTTAACAGCTTAATTGGCCTTCAGCGGCACAGGAGTCGGTTATCAGCGACTTGATTGGTTTATTAACAAGTTTATTGTTGATTGGTGGACGGACGGACCGTAATTGTCCCCAACCGATAAAGGGGGGGGGGGGGGGATTCCAATCATGCAATTCTAGTAGCTTTTAAAATGCTCTCTCTCTCTCTCTCTCTCTCTCTCTCTCTCTCTCTCACTGTGGAAGGACTCTTTTACCTGGTTGTTGGAAACGAGCTGTGGAAATTTCTATGGTCTCTCTCTCTCTCTCTCTCTCTCTCTCTCCTCTCTCTCTCTCTCTCTCGTGGAAGGACACTTTTACCTGGTTGTTGAAAACGAGCTGTGGAAATTTCTATGGTCTTATATCAACTTCGCAGTCGAGGGTACCTGGATAAAAAGCTGTACTAGTCAGGGCCAATCATATGAGGTTGGTTTGCTGACAGCAATCAGACGGAAATCTCCCACCATCACCAATTCGCATTGGCCAGCGTGGTTATGAAAACTGGCTTAACCTCAGACATGCATTTTTGTACTAGAAACGGCTATACTTGTATAGTCATATGTGTGTATATGTGTATACATACAGCTGTCTTAGTGCGTGTGAATACATCTGAGAAGAGAATTATGTGAGTAGCAACTCTCTCTCTCTCTCTCTCTCTCGCTCTCTCTCTCTCTCTCTCTCTCTCTCTCTCTCTCTCTCTCTCTCTTCTTTATAAGAGAATATCAAAAGGACCGCCTATCAGCGAAGATTTCTAAAAGCGGTATAAGTGTCGGCTGTAAGCTAATTCAGGTGATAATCCCGCTATTGGGGAGCTGAATAAGCCGAGCAATTTGCGAAAGAATGAGAGTGAAATCTCTTATGCTTTTCCTTGCTATCTAAGAAACGTTTTCCGTGCTATTTAAGAAACGTTTTCCGTGCTATTTAAGAAACGTTTCTCTAGCCATTTAACGTTTTCCGTGCTATTTAAGAAACATTTTCCGTGCTGTTTAAGAAACGTTTTCCGTGCTATTTAAGAAACGTTTTCCTTGCTATTTAAGAATCGTTTTCCGTGCTATTTAAGAAACGTTTTCCTTGCTTTTTAAGAAAAGTTTTCCTTGCTATTTAAGAAACTTTTCCTTGCTATTTAAGAAACTTTTCCTTGCTTTTTAAGAAACGTTTTCCTTGCTATTTAAGAAACGTTTTGGCGAAGCGATTTGCAAAGACTGTCTTTCCAATGCAAGGGAATCAGCCGAGGAATGTCGGTTCCTTTTCGATAAATAGTTTTGGGGGGATTTAAAAGATTTTTTTAGCTTGTGGGTATGGGAGATTCAAGGATTTTTTTAGCTTGTGGGTATGGGAGATTTCAGGATTTTTTAGCCTTTAGGTCTGGGGGATTTAAGGTTTTTCAGCTTGTGGTGTCTGGGGGATTTAAGGATATTTTTTGCTTGTGGGTCTGTGGGATTTAATTTTTTTTTTTAGCTTGTGGCTCTGGGGGATTTGAGATTTTTTTAACTTGGCTCCGGGGGATTTAAGGATTATTTTAGCTTGTTGGTCTGGGGGATTTAAGTATTTTTTTTAGCTTGGGGCTGTGGTGGCTTTAAGAATAATTTTAGCTTGTGGGTTGGGGTATTTAAGGATTTTTTAGCTTGTGGCTCTGGAGGATTTAAGGATTTTTTAGCTTGTTGCTCTAGATGTTTTAATGATTTTTTAGCTTGTGACTGGGGGATTTAAGGATTTTTTTAGCTTGTGGCTCGCTGGGATTTGAGGATTTTTTAAGCTTGGCTCTGGGGATTTAAGGATTTTTTTTAGCTTGTTGTTCTGGAGGATTTAAGGATTTCTTTTAGCCTGTGGCTCTGGGGTATTTAAGGATTTGTTTTAGCTTGTGGCTCTTAGGGATTAAAGGATTTTTTTAGCAAATGGCTGTGGGGGATTTAAGCGATTTTTTTTTATTTAGCTTCTTGCTCTGGAGGATTTAAGGATTTTTTTTTAGCTTTTGTGTATTGGGATTTAAGGATTTTTTAGCTTGTGGCTCTGTGGGATTTAAGGATTTTTTAGCTTGTTGCTCTTAGACAAAGATTATAATGATTTTTGGTATGTGATAGCAGTTGACATCCTTTACTGGGCTTCTGTATTAACTTGATCTTTTGAAGGAAAAGGGAAGGCCATGGATGTTAGAGCTAATAATTTATTAATAATTCAGATGTATTTGATAAATGAATGTGAACGTAAATGTATTGGTAGTGATATTAAGTTTCCTGCTGTTGGAAAGAAATTAATATTTGTGTAATAATGAAATTAAATCTTTTTTAATAGAAATTAAAGATATGACAAAATGTTCGCACATACACCATCCCCCAGCTCGTTTAGACTCTCTGCAACAGTTACGTTTGTGTTTAGATTTATCAAGACATTCAGAGGTTTCTGGATTCCACCTTGTAGCGCCATCCCAGGATTTGTGGGACACTCCCTGTCATCACAGATGCTGGTGTAGCTGCAGATGCTACTGATACATCGTCAGTGAAACTTGTTGAATGGGAGGGTCTTTGGCTTGTTTCCTCTTGTTATTATTATTATTATTATTATTATTATTATTATTATTATTATTATTATTATTATTATTGTTAGCCAAGCTACAACCCTTATTGGTAAAGCAGAATGCTATAAGCCCAGTGCCTTTTTCCTCTTATATTATTATTATTATTATTATTATTATTATTATTATTAGCCAAGCTACAGCCCTAGTTGGTAAAGCAGAATGCTATAAGCCCAAGGCTTTCAACAGGGAAAAATAGCCCAGTAAGGAAAGGAAATAAAGGCCTAGAAGTTTTTAAGACTTCAGATCGGGAAAATGTAGGAATTAATATTGATGGGGAATACCTCAACGACTTTAGATTTGCAGATGACTCAGTTTAGTGAATCATGGAAGGAATAAATAAACTACAAGAGAAGTAATGAATAATAAGTATGAAATATTTTAAGTTCAGCAACAACGTCAAAATCCATCTGCCATACATAAACTCTGAAGAGAGACATGTGTCGCTGGAAGTTTGCACTTCTGAAGTTCCAGCGATTCAACTGTCTGTTTAGGAAGATCATTCCATCTGTCATGGGGTCGTCATTTCCGCTGGTTTAGAGAGATTCTTTTGTTAGTTATTTTAATAGGGTTTATTTCGTTTAGATTTGATTTAATAGGGTTTTGATATCCATTTCTTAAGAATGGTGTGACCAAAAATTGAGGTAATTTGGATTAATTATTTTTGTAATCAATGTTCATTTAATTAGGGAAAGATATATGCACAGATAAAAGTAAAGGATAACTCGAAGAATTTCAGTTAATTTTTCAAGATATTTTCCATTTTCAACTTTAATTGGCAAATTTAGTATGTTTGAAAATTTATAATTAGGAAATATTCTTAATTTTTTTTACCTTACCTTAATATCACCATTCTCTCTCTCTCTCTCTCTCTCTCTCTCTCTCTCTCTCTCGTTTATCCCCTTGTCCCTGCTTTTGATTTTGACTTTTTCATTTCTCCCTCTTCAATGCCATTTCCTTTCCCCTATTTTTCCCTCTTTCATCATTCAGGTTTTCTTTTCTATCTTATATTCTCTCTCTCTCTCTCTCTCTCTCTCTCTCTCTCTCTCTCTCATGGTTGCCTGATCTCCCTGGGCCATTTCCTTTTCTCCTTTTCTTCCTTCCAATTTCATCTCCCTTTTCCCTCGCCGTTCTTCAGTTTCCCCTTCCTTCCGTCTGTTATATCTTCTCTATTTCCCTCTTCCCATTTTCCCTCTTCCCATTTTCCCTTCCACCGTCGGACTGTAGGTTCAGGTGACCGCCAGTTTAATCAACTCCCTAACAGGTGGGAAATTGAGCATCGAGGCTTCGCGTTGAAGGCTGTTGCAGAATAGCTCACAGAACCTTTGAAGTTTCCCTTTTTTTTGTTTTCATGAGAGGGCAATTTTCGTTTCTCTTGACCTTTTTTATGTTGTGGGATTCTCTCTTTCTCCTGTCATATATATATATATATATATATATACAGTATATATATATATATATATATATACACACACATACATAAAATGAGAATGACAGATAACAGATGGACATTAAGAAGAAGGGAATGTGTCCCTAGAGATTATAAAATAAATATGGTAAGGAAGAGAAGACTATGGGTTGATGAGCTAAGCAAATTTGTAGGTATGAACTGACATTGAAAGATCATAAACAGATGCGACTGAAATGACATGTCTGAGGCTTTTGTCCTGCAGTGGACTAGCTACGGCTGATGATGGATGATATATATATATATATATATATGGTGTCCAAAACAGAGGACTGCATCTTTCCTGACAAACTAAGCTTTAGATAGCTTTCAGGAAAACTGCATTTATGTTTCTCCATTTAGTATTTGTTTTTGACACGTGTTTCGAATCAGGACTATATTACTATGCCAGTCTATATATATATATATATATATATGTATGTATATATATATTATATATATATATATATATATATACATAGTATATACACTTATTTGAATATGTGTGTACACACATATATATGTATATATGAATATGTATATCTGATCCAAAATAATAAAAGAATAAGATATAGTTGATTTTGGTGACTATGTGCATGAACACTTGGTTCCAAGAACAGGCACTGAACACTGAAATACATTGTTGTCGTTTTTGTCTCTTCCAGTACTGGCCTTCTGCAGTGACAAATGAAGCAATAATTGCCTGGCTTCTCCTCCCCCCTCATCCTCCATCTCTGTCTCCTCCTTCCCTTCATTGCCCACCCTTTCTCCTCTTCTTCCATCTCCTTCTTCTCTTCCCACTTAGTTTCCATTTCCTCCTTCCAGTCTTTGGGTACATTGGCAACGTATTTCTCAACTTTATAGATGTTATAAATTATATCTGGCGTATTTTAATTTATGTCTTTATTTGGGATGTCTGATTCAATTATTTATATATATTTTTCTTTCTTTTGACAGGTAAGACTGCAGTAAATGTCAATTGACGGTTCGGGATGTTTTTTCATTTGGAAGGTAAGGTTTAAAGGTCGCTCATGAATGGTAGAGGTAAGGGACAGTGTTAGTGTCCTAGCAGGATAATAGCCTAGAGACTGACCATTTATACTTATGATCAGCGCCCAAGCTCCCTCTTCACCCAAGATAGGACCAGGGAGGGTCAGGGAATAGCTGCTGATGACTTAGCAGGGAGAACTTTGGGCTCTCACAAAGCCCCAGCTTAGTTCACAAGGATGGTTAGGTTGCACACACTTCAAAAAAACTGTCCAGCTTGAGCGGGACTCGAACCCCAGTTCGGCAGATCATTAGAGAGAACCGTTTCAAAAAGGCTATGGAGTTACGTGTTTAATGCTTTTGACGTTTAGAGAGAGAGAGAGAGAGAGAGAGAGAGAGAGAGAGAGAGAGAGAGAGAGAGACCAATAGATTATTCCAGCATGCATTTACTCGTTTTGTCTACTTCTCACCATTTCCCTCCGCCATGCCATAGCTCTAGGGCTCCTTTTCGAAATATAGAAAAAAGAATTGGCAAGCCGGGAGGGTGTATGAATACCGACTAAGCCTCACATCGTGTTTGTGCAACATTTCTCTGTAACACTGAATGAACATAGCGAGTGGCAGAATCAAAGCTTTAGGGGAGGCAAATGATAACGTTTTTGAAACGTTATGGGGGAAATTTTGGGAGTGTTATTTTGAGATTAGCTCTTGCTGTAAATGAAAAAAATTATATATAAAGAATTTTTTTTTTTACTATTGGTATTGGATGGCTATGTGAATGTTGAGTAAAGGAGACGTCGTGTTGAAGGCATTGGGAATTGTAGGTTGTAAAAGACTTGTATTTGATCCTCTCACTCTCTCTCTCTCTCTCTCTCTCTCTCTCTCTCTCTCTCTCTCTGAATGGTCTAATCAGGGACACTGAAGAAACTCCCCATCGATGCATTTGCCAGACGAGGCTCGGGTTCGTCCTTCCGAAATCGGTTGCAATTTTGGTGCTTTTACTTCTGTGTCTTAGCAGGGGGTTCCTCCCCCACCCCCACCATTACCCCCACCCCTTCCACCCTCCTTCTCCCCCTCCCCCTCTCTTTTCCTCTATTCTCTTCTTGCTCCTTTTCAGCTTTGCTTCGTTGGAATGATTCTGGAATGACCCAGAGTTTTCGTTGAGGTGACTCTGGAGTCTCCGGTCTAATGGTGTGGATTGCTAGGAATTAGGTGGAATGCTACAGGGAATTACTAACTGTACTCTCTCTCTCTCTCTCTCTCTCTCTCTCTCTCTCTCTCTCTCTCTTTTGTGTTATTCTTATGTTGTTTTCTCCCGCGACAACGTGAGATGAATAGCTTGTATGATGGATTGAAGAAAAATATATTTGCAAGAAAGTAAATAGAAAAGCTTTAATAAAAGAATAAATTCATTAGATTCTTCAGGTGTCTACCAAAATGTGATACTTCTTTAAATAGAGGTTCAATTATTAATTACAATTCAATATATGCTACGTCACACCCCCCCCCTTTTCCAATAGATTTATCAGTATTGTTATGATGTATACCATATATCCATGGCTTTATAATGGGGAGATATGGAAGCTATCTTAAGATGCAAACAATTCGTAATATTAACATTGCAAGGTGAATTTGCCGTTGGTGAAGTTAAAATGTTAACATTTTAAAGGGTATATGGTTGAAGAATATATGCTTTTGATCTTAGAATTTTTTATTTAACTTACTAGAATGTAAAGATGCATTATTATCTTTATTTTGTAGTCTGAATATTTCTCAAAGATGTATTATATCTTTATTTTGCAGTCTGAAAAATTTCCCAAAGATGCATTATATCTTTATTTTGTAGTCTGATAAATATCTTGAAACGAGTCTGAAGTAATGTTAGACGTTAGACACGAGAGGAACCGTCTGCAAGGCAGATAGAAATGGGGCAGTCCTGACATGCAACAGACCCAGAAAATCTCCATGACATTAAGAAAAGGACTCTGGAAGCCTTTGAAAAGTCGAGAGATTTTGAAGAGACCCACTGACGTCCTTCAGTTCGACCAGAATGGCCTGCTGAAATAGAGTGGATAAGTTTTAATTAGACGGAGCAAAAGTGGCTTGGTAGGGCCCTTCCCAACATGGCCCTCCAGAGCCTCCTGGGATTTTGAGGGAAGTAGATAGGAGGAAATTTGTAAGATTTTTATCTGACTGGGTGAAGTGTTTAAAGCTGATTTATTGGTTGTGGTTCAAAGAAGATTATAATTTCGAATCTTAGCCTTATTCTCTACCTCTCTACCTCCGTCCCCGCCTTCTTTTATTTTGCTGTCTAAATCCAATACTTAATAGTGTAATTTTAGGGATTTCGCCTAGTTGCATCTCGCCACAACTTTTGGAGAGAGCCCGTTCTTGATAAGTGATGGATTGAGGAAGTGTTGTTGTTGTTGTTGTTTTTTGAGAAGTGGGTTGCTTTGGTGTTTCCAGCGCTAGGCGAGTCTCTAATCGGTCTTATTTGTATTGAAAAATACATTTATCAACGACTCAAAAAGGAATTATTATCGTTTGTACGATTTTATTAATTGTAGAGAAAAAATGTCTTGCGATTGTTTTGAAGCCAAAAAAGGGGTTCCATATTACTTTATTGAATGAAGGGTTGTCTAACGATTTGTTCCTTATGGAGGGGGCGGGGTTACTGCCAACAGTACACCTAGCGCGGTGCACTGTAGGCAAACTCCTCTAGGGTCTTTAGCCTGTAGCTACACTTGCGTTGTATTCTTTTACTTTACCTCAGTTCTTCCTTCGTCCTGTCCAGCTTCTAATTTTAATCTCATAGTTGATTTTTAGGTTTTACTTTCGATGCATTTGAGCGCTGAAGGGCCTCACAGGCCCCAGCGCAGTGTTACTTGCTCTAAATTCATAAATACAATTTAATGAATAGGATTTTCGTAAGATTTATAAAATGAAAGGATTGGAAAATTAGTTTTTCATAAGCTAAAAAGATTTCTTAATTATCGTATTCCATCTTTAAAAAGAAACTTGCATGTCTTTCATTAGATTAAGGATTACTTGAGGATTATTTAGATGAAAAGAGGGAAGAAATTATTTATTCCTTTAGTTAACTAAAACATGATGTTCTGGTAATAATTTAAATGGTAAAGTGATAGAATTGATATACAAATTCTCTTATTGGATTAAATTCTTTAATTATATTATGAAGTAAATTAATTGCTAACACTGAGTCCAAGTCACTTAAATCCCTATGTATAATCTCTTACAGTAAATACTTAGATGAAAACATTTCTTGTATATTGTAACAAGGATTACTTTAAGACTTTTTGGTGATAGACATATTTATTATAATCTCTTCAAGGTTTAAAGACGGCTCATGAATGGCAGAGGCAGTGACATTGCCCTATCGGGCTAGGACAATGCCCTAGACAATTCTATCCTGTTCGTGATACTTGGCAGGCAGTTAATTCTAATAGCCAGGCCTTCTCCATCATGATGTTCAATACTACATAGTATTCTAGAAGTTTTTTTCAGCTGTTACCAAGTTGTGGAATGATCTTCCTAATCGGGTAGTTGAATCAGTAGAACTTCAAAAGTTCAAAGTAGGAGCAAATGTTTTTATGTTGACCAGGCTGACATGAGTCTTTTTATTGTTTATATATGACATATCTGTTTTTGACATTGTTAATAGTTTATATAGGACATATCTGTTTTGACGTTGTTACTGTTTTTAGAATGATTTATTGTTAATTTATTCTCATCATTTATTTATTTCCTTATTTCCTTTCCTCACTGGGCTATTTTTCCCTGTTGGAGCCCTTGGGCTTATAGCATCTTGCTTTTCCAACTAGGGTCGTAGCTTGGCTAGTAATAATAATAGAGACAGACCATTTATACATTATGATCAGCGCCCAAGCCCCCTCTCCGCCTAAGTTAATACCAAGGAGGACCAGGCAATAGCTGCTGATGACTCAGCAGATAAACCTATAGGCCCCCCAAACCCCTTTCTTAGCTCACAAGGATGGTGAGCTTGCAGTGACTAAAGAAACTAACGAGTTTGAGCGTGACTCGAACCCCAGTGTAGATTACACGACTATGAAGATAAAAAAAAGAAGCGAGGATTTTATCTGTCTTTGGAAGTTCGCGAGCAATTACGAGTAAACCCATCAGTCAGTCTCACGCTCTCTGAGCGTTTCATGCCTATGTAAATCCAGGTAAGAACCGGGATAACGAAGGAAAAGAATATCAGCTGGCTTTAAAGGCTTTCCCTTCCTCCCTTCCCTCCCATCCCCCCTACTTAGGATAATGAACCAACTTCTGTCTCGAAACATTCTGAAGCATTTACCCACATTATGAACGCGAGTGCAGACCGCCGAGCGTGAAATAGGTAATCGTTTGAACGAAGTATTTGAAACGGCTTTAGATCCCCAAGTGCATAGGATGGGTGCCGCTGTAAACGAATCATTGTGGGAAATTGTCTTGATGTATAATGAAAATTTTAGAGTATCATCGGAGTGTATGTTATAGGATATTGTGGGAAGGTTAGTGTGTGAAATTATGGGATTTTCGAATAGTTCTAGTTTTTTTTATGTCGGGGAAGAATTAAGTCATGGACCATTGAGTTTTGTTTCTTAATACAGTGTATAATTATATATATATATATATATATATATATGTATATATATATATATATATATATATATATATTTTATGCGACCAAAATAATTTTGGTATTCACTCTTTCTTCCATTGCTTATGAAATTATTTTGATTATCAGTACGTATTTTCAATAGTGAGTATTTTATGATAATAAGGTTCCATCAGAAAATTTTGGTTTCTCTGCACAAGGCAAAATGGGTTAACATTACTTTCCGGAAGTGTTTTCTGAAATGAGCTGTGAAATCAGAAGAATTGCCATTCGCTTCGAATCAACTGAAGTCCATTTAAAAGGAATGTGGCTCTCTCTCTCTCTCTCTCTCTCTCTCTCTCTCTCTCTCTCTCCTTTAGAAACTTTTATGCATGAGAATTTTCGGCTGTTGATTTTATTGATGTGTGAGAATCTCTCTCTCTCTCTCTTAGAACTTTTTTTGCTTAAGATTTTCTCAGCTGTTGATTTTATTAATGTGTGAGAATCTCTCTCTCTCTCTCTCTCTCTCTCTCTCTCTCTCTCTCTCTCTTGTTTTATAATTTGCTCCAATTGTATTAAGGAATTTTGGAATCCAATTCTGCAACTGACAAAAATAATTTGTCAGTTTCAAGGTTTCTGCTTTTTTTATCGAAAATTTTATTTTCAAAGAGAGTCATTCTCAATGCTAAAGCTCTGTTAATTTACTATGATTAGATTCTTAATTAAAATGACTTATTAATAATGCCTTGATTATTGTAATTATTTTCATTATTATTATTCGTTTGTAGATGGTGAACACTAAGATTTTTAAAGTGAATTTAAGTGAAATATTTATCTAGACCATTCTTTAAATATGTATATATATGTATATGTATTATACACATATAAATATATATAGATAGATAGATAGATAGATAGATAAAGTCATATATATATATATATATATGCACTTATATATGTGTAACTAAAGTATATACCTGTGTATATACTTTAAAGTGTGTATGTATACATGTGTAAGAGCAAACGCGTGCTATGTATGTGCTTATATATAAAATGATAGAGAGAGAGAGAGAGAGAGAGAGAGAGAGAGAGAGAGAGAGAGAGAGAGAGACCTTTAAAACGAAATATTCATTAGCAAGATTTTTCTTTCTTTGTTTGGTCATACGAAGAAGGAAACAGGAGACAGTTAATCCTTGGCTAAGGGGCAGAAATGGTGATGGGGAAAATTAAAGCAATAAGGGAGATTATCTTTAAAAAAGGGGATTGGACGATAAGGTAGGAGGGTTGTAATAAATCATCTTAGGTGGATCAGAGGAAAGTAAGAGAGAGAGAGAGAGAGAGAGAGAAGAGAGAGAGAGAGAGAGAATTTCAGTAGTGGTATGGGTAGTATTAACTAACATATGAAGAATCTTGAAAGGAGATATTTTAAATGAAACCTCTCACCATAGCACGGAGTCCTTTTGTGTGTGTGTGTGTGTATATATATATATATATATATATATAATATAATATAATATATTTATATATATGTACATATATGGATATATGATATTTAGTACATATGATTATAAAAATTCGTAAAAACTCTCTCTCTCTCTCTCTCTCTCTCTCTCTCTCTCTCTCTCTCTCTTTATAATTATTATCACTTATTTTGAGGCTGTTATTGTTGGTATTGACAGTGCTGTCATTCCGTATGGCTTTAATAAAATTTTCCATAACAACCAAGAGAAGAATATTGACTTCCTGTATTTCTTTTCATATTTTTCAATATTTTTGTTTATTTTTTTTGTTAACCGTATGTTTCATTTTCCAAAATTCGATATTTCATATTGAGTTGTTAGAAATGTTCTTATGTGATTACGTCCTTCTGTTTCAACTTCTCATCATTTGAGACTTTGTTTTCAACTCTAAAACTAAGACGAGTATTTTTTGTTGTCTAGTTAATCCGAACAGGATTGAGATTGGAAAAATAAATATGTTAGATATTTCTTCAGAAAATACTGAATTTTATTTATATATATATTTTTTTTTGTCATAGAAGTAATGTGTATTTAATATTTTTCGTCAGCAAATGCTCCATTTTAGTTTTTTGTTTTTTTCATAGAAATAATTGGGCATTTATTAGTTTTTGTTAGTTTGGTCTGATAATATAACAATTTTGGTTTATTCTCCTCTCAAACATCTCTTTTTTTTTTTTTTTTGGTGTGTGTGTATTAATCTTATAGATTATATATTCCGTCATAGATTCCACAAAAGGATGGTAAGTTCAATCCATACTGGTGTTTGATATGATTCACTGAAACATGGCCCTGCCATTCTTATGAACAGGCATTTGGGACATTGGTTTTTCGTGGCTATGTGGTTAAGTACCGAGAATGCAAATTTCTGGGACTGTGCATTGATTATTTCTTTATGATTTTCTTCTTTTTACTCGAAGATCAAGTAACTATAATGGGTGGTTTGACATTGTATGCTTAATAACCTAATTTAACACAGGAACAAGAGGAGATAGGCCTCCCTTGTGAAAGCCATATCAAAGAGAGGATAGCAGTCATGGGAAAACAGATTATTTTGTTTATTATTTTCTTCTTTTTACTCTATCATATCAAGTAATTGTAATTGGTGGTTTGAGAGTTTAGGCTTAATAACCTAATTTAACATAGGAATAAGAGGAGACAAACCCTCCCTCGTGAAAGCCATATCAAAGAGATGATAGCAGTCGTGGGAAAATAGATTATTTCTTTATTATTTTCTTTTTTTAATCTATTATTTCAAATAATTATAATACCTGGTGACATTTGATGCTTAATAACCTAATTTAACACAGGAACAAGAGGATACAGTCCTCCCCTCGTAAAAGCCATATCAAAGAGATGATAGCAGTCATAGGAAAATAAATTATTTCTTTATAATTTTCTTCTTTTTACTCTATCATATCAAGTAATTATTGATACAAAGCAAAATCCTCCAGTAGATAAGAGCATTTTCAGTTGAAAAGTTCCCCTGAAGGAAAACTTACTACTTTTTCCAAGTATACTTTCACTGGCGAAGTCCCAATTTACTCTCGGTTTTCATTTGGAAAAACTGCTCTCGTTGTTTGTCATGGCAAAGGTCATGGGAAACACGTCTTTTAAAGGGTATGTTTCTGCCAGCTTATAGCTACGTGATCATGACCTGCGGTTTA
Organism: Palaemon carinicauda; assembly: GCF_036898095.1. Classification (NCBI taxonomy): domain Eukaryota; kingdom Metazoa; phylum Arthropoda; class Malacostraca; order Decapoda; family Palaemonidae; genus Palaemon; species Palaemon carinicauda. The sequence goes on along the minus strand of NW_027170063.1, from coordinate 4,400 downwards.
TACTCTGGGAGTCAGACCAGGAACTCCTAAAATTTGAAGCCAGGTATAGGACTTTGTTTTCGGGAGTGTTCGAAACTTGTAGGGCGGAGTTTGACATTGATGAGTTATGCATATGTATTTTGTACGTTTTACTGGCTTCGCAGCAACAATATTGTTATATAAGTGTATGTATATATATATATATATATATATACACTATATATATACACTATATATATATATATATATACATATACTGTATATATATATATATATATACATATACTGTATATATATATATATATATACAGTATATGTATATATATATATATATATACAGTATATATATATATATATATATTGCAGGTACGACAGCGCAGGTGAATGGATGGATAAAATTTTTTGGTGGTGGGAACACGTGGAAAGATTGGAGGATGATAGGATAGAGCTTGATATTCAGAAAATTTGCCTATTGGGTGAAATACTGTAAGGCCTAGGAAGCATTGGAAAATGCCTAGTATGCGGTGGGGGTTTTTAACTCACTGCTAATGAGTGATTTGTGTAGGTATAGAAGGCGGCAAATGTTGCGGAAGTTGAATGATGAATGTAGCAGTGACTGCTGTGTCGTCTATTTTCTTGAGCCACCCCCCATTGATTTCTTAATAGCTGATTAGATATAATTGTTTGGATGTCGGTCCCACTGGTCGTTTTTTTATTGGAAAAATATATGCGTTTTGTACTACATTAACTTGAATGGAAAAATATAATAATAACAATCTCACCTACTGTATATAATAGTTAAGAGCAAGTGTCTGGGTATATTACATATATACATATACATATATATATTTATATACAGTATATATGTATATATATGTATGTGTATATATATATATATATATATATAGTATATATATATATATATATATATACTGTATATATATATATATATATATATTAGATCTAGATCGCCAGACACTTACTCTGTATTTATATAAGGGAGATTAAAGAAGACCCTCTCAATTATTAAGAAACACTTCTGAGACATCGACGAAACCTAAAAAAAAAAAAAAAAAGGCCTTCTGCCAAGGGGCAGTTCAGAGCCAGGCAACCGGTGAAATGAAATGCTGTCACTCGCTTGAAGTTAAGTAAATAAATCCGGTAAGGCGGAAAGGCTCAAGGGACGCATACGACCTTGTGATTTTAAGGATCCAATACAAAGAGGAGAGACTCGATTGGAAATCGTTAGTGTAGGGGCCACGGCAGACTCGGATTTGAGCTGTAGAAAGCCGACTTAGGAATGCCTTAGTGTTTTTCTGTATGGTGGGCTTCCTCTGTCGTCAGGTATGGGGAAAATTTTATTTATGGAAGACTAGAATTTATACATATCTATATATATATATATATATATATATTACACATATGGATATATATATTGGTTATTTGTGATATATATATATATATATATATATACATATATATACACATACATACATACATACATACATATATATTTATTTATATAGATAGATATATTTTTATTAATATGTAATACATATATATGTGTGTGTGTATACTGCATATGTATATACAAGAAAGGGGAAATTTATATCGTTAATAATTTTTTCTGAAATGTATCTGTTGCTGCAACTTATATAATACTGTCTTACCACTGCTTAGATATTCATTTCGAAATAACTTGCGTTCTTACCCCGTGAAGTGAACGCCTTTCTTTAATCGCTGTAATATTTTTCGTCAGAGCTAACCTCAGGAAGTGTAAAGAATATAAGAATAGCAGAGATTCTTTGACGAGGGAAATGGCGTCTTTTGATATACGGTGATGTTTGTGGCTTTGGTAGGTGAAAGACCTATTTTGTATATGAATTCATCTATAGCTCACCAGTTTTGGGTTTTTACTCATTGATTCGCATCTTGTATGGGATATCCTATTTTTAGAAAACCATCATCTTTGGATTTTTTTTTTTTTGAAAAATATTTATGGATGCATTTTTATCACATATATAAGCACTTTTAAATTGTTGTTTTTATGGGAGAGGCGTCTTCTCTATCTATTATATTTGCATCGTTGGATTGACACGACCCTTTTCCAGCGGAGCTTTAGGGCTTCTCCGTTACTTGCTTTTCATATATCCATCTATCTATCTAGTATATACAGACACACTATATATATACATACATATATAATATATATATACAGTATGTATACAGTATATATATATATATACTGTATGTATACAGTATGTATACAGTATATATATATATATATATACTGTATGTATACAGTATATATATATATATATATATTTATATTTCTCTCTCTCTCTCTCTCTCCTCTCCTCTCTCTCTCAAGCTGTATTTCAGAACCTATTCACATGTATTTCTTTTCTAGCGTGACTGATTGTATACATGTATATGCATGAGATCCTTACCCGTGAACGAATTCAGTACCGGACAGAATAGCACAACTCTTCGGTTCCCATCGCAAAATGCTTAAGAATACGCATTATAAGTCGGGAAACACCAAAATGAAAGCGGGGGGGGGGGGGGGGGACATGAAGCCACGTTTCTTGATGACGGCAGTGGAACTGGTACAAAGGAGTTCATTAGAGTGATCCATTCCTGTGATTCAAGTGAACAATAGCTATGCAGATGCTGTCCAGCGCCTGAAGAGAAGGGAGTCACCCACTGCATGCGCAATAAATGCGTATGATGCCTGTGCGCATTCATTCATTCAGTGTAATTTGCTGTTTGGGGGCATTGACCTCTGGCGTTACGATGCCAATAGATTCCGGATAGTTGAATTGATTAAATGAAATTCCGTTATGGAATCCATATAGTTAGGTACTTTTCTTCCCTGTCATTCATTTACCGTCGTATATATCTACAAAACTCGTTACTACAGACGATTATCTTTGACGTAAATTCTTGCTCATGATAAGCAAAATTGTCTACAGCTTATGCTAATCAGTTGACGGTTCTCTTCAGCCTTAGGTCCATTCGGTCAACTTACAATCAGAAGTTTATTCAACAGGATTTAATTCCGATGATTAGTGAATGTATAATTCCCACAAGACAAGTGGCAGGTGTAATTCATGTAGGTCAAGTGGCAGGTGTAATTCCCGCAAGATAAGTGGCAGGTGTAAGCCCTGTAAGTCAGGTGGTAGGTGTAAGACCTGTAAGTCAGGTGGAAGGTGTGATTCCCGCAAGACAAGTGGCAGGTGTAATTCCTGTAAGGCAAGTGGCAGGTGTAATCCCCTGTAAGTCCAGATGGCAGGTGTAATTCCCCATGATAAATGGCAGGTGTAATTCCCCAAGGACAAATTGCAGGTGTAATTCCTGTTAGTCATATTGGAGGTGTAATTCCCGCAAGACAAGTGGCAGGTGTAATCCTTGTAAGTCAGGTGGCAGGTGTAATTCACGCAAGACAAGTGGCAGGTGTAAATTCCTGTAAGGCAAGTGGCAGGTGTAATTCCCGCAAGACAAGTGGCAGGTGTAAGGAAGCAAAGCGATATTACACAGGTAGTAATAAGCAAGAGCAGGAAATGCCACGGGGTGAATGTACGGCCATTTTGTAAAAGGCTAAATCCCCGGTGGTTAACTTTAACTCAGATCGCCCTGACATTTCTTGTATGTCAGAGGTTGAAGCGTTTCTGTCAAGTGAAGGTGTATTCCGATGTATTATGCACGATGAATTATTATTATGCACACTTAGTTATACATTTATGTTTATGAGGTTCAAGAGAAGGCCTCGCATTCAATCTGAATAATTTTCCTGTTGGTGGTATGCCCCTCTCTCTCTCTCCTCTCTCTCTCTCTCTCTCTCTCTCTCGTGGTCTTGGTGAGCAATTAGGAACATAAAATGTTGAATCAGAAATTAAAAAAGACCTTGGATTTTCCAGGGTTTGGAAGTTCCTCTGTAATTAATTTCCATGACTAGTGGAGTTTAATTTGGTTCTACAACCGGAGTTTATATCAGCCATGCTTTGCATAATGATACAGAATGGAAAGAGAAGTACATAATAGAAAGAGAATTATACAAAATAGAAAGAGAAGTACACAATAGAAAGAGAATGATACAGATTAGAAAGAGAAGTACATAATAGAAAGAGAATGATACAGATTAGAAAGAGAAGTACATAATAGAAAGAGAATGATACAGAATAGAAAGAGAAATACAGATTAGAAAGAGAATGATACAGAATAGAAACAGAATGATACAGAATAGAAAGAGAATGATATAGAATAGAAAGAGAAATACAGAATAGAAAGTGAAATACAGAATAGAGAGAGGATGATACAGAATAGAAAGAAAATGATACAAATAGAAAGAGAAATACAGAATAAAAAGAGAATGATACAGAATAGAAAGAGAATGATACAGAATAGAAAGAGAAATACAG
>NW_027170062.1:20000-30747 GCF_036898095.1 Palaemon carinicauda | reverse complement strand
TATATATATATATATATATATATATATATATAGAGATTTATATATATATATATATATATATATATATATATATATATATATATATATATATATACATATATATATAGATATATATATATATATATATATATATATATATATATATATATATATATATATATATATATATATATATATATATATATATATATATATATATATATATATATATATATATATATATATATATATATATATATATATATATTGTTATGAACTTCAAGATGGTCTGAAGTTGAAGTTCTTACGGACCTGATATTTCAGATCAGTACCACAAAAAGGGTATGATCACTGACAAAAACAACACTCAAAGAGTACAATCTCAGAGAGGATACACAAAACGAGAAACTATAGATTAACAATAATTTATTACATCAAAAATTTATTATAATAAAAGAACCCCTCTGAAAACTGAATAATGGGGAGAAAAATACAAGCACACACAATGCCAAAGCAGTCACTCCTTCAATTGCCTACCTAACTAGCATGCTAAGGAATAAGAGAAAGTATTCAGTGGAAGAAAGAAAAACACTCTTTCCCTAACATACTATAGGCGGAGACTCGAAAGGGGGGGAAAACCTTAACCTATAACTTAACCTGAATTTTTACAAACAAAGTACATTGTACTAAAGACATGCTCATTTAACAATATAAAACTCATAACTCAAGTAGAATCCATTAATTAACGCACGAAAAATCTTCCAAGGACGTCTCTATTTAGTTAAGTGTAGACACTGACACTAACTAAATAAGGGGTTGCTGTACCACCACATGAAGAAAATATAAAAATGTTAATAACAATAAAGTGGGCTTACTCTTCTTCGCCACTAAAGGGCCTCCTCACGACTCCAAGGACACAGTGTTCAGGCAGAGGCAGGTGACTAAAGGGTGTATATTACGCTCGCACTATGGGCCATCCACAGGAGCAAATGCTATGCTCTACTTCAACAAAAGATCTGTAGAAATCCTCGGTGAGGCACAAAGTCCAATCCTCCATCAACGGATCCCAAACAATCCAGCTTCGGACAAAGGGCACGAGCACACAGGGTCACTCTTTAGTGACGCAACAACATGCGGGAGTGCTCAAGGAAGACTCTTCCATCCAAAAGTACACTGCCGTAAACTGCCAAAAATATAGCACACTGGTCCTTCTATAGCGGAGCCGAGTACAGGACTGCCGAACAAATATCACAAGGCCCCCTCGAAAACTCCGGGAAAGGGGCAAAATATGACGTGGCACGGACGATGAAGCCAAACCACTATCACAAACATGAAAAAAAAGAAACAAACTTCATGGGCGGAGTACCAATATAAATTATTAACAACCGTTAATGAGAGGCAAAAGACCCATATCCAGCGTTCAGGGAGAAACTCAAAGGAAACTGGATTAAACTAGAAAAACTTACGTTAAAAAGGTCATCAAAACTGAATAAATTACGTTAATTTATAATACCTCCCCACCAAAAAGAAAAAAAAAATCATTATTTTTTTCTCAAAGGTCAAAATTAAAAGGAATTGCAAAACTTGAATTACTTATTTCAAAATACTCGAATTAGTTACTTTAAATACTAGAATTAAATCAAATAACTAATACAGAGCAAACAAGAGAAATTAAACTAAAACCTGGAAAGGAAAAAGATATTAATACATAACCTATAGACCAAACTACAGCGTACTCCCTTCTCCTAAAAAGACCTAGATAAAACATCTGGTATAACATTATCCTTCCCTGCTACATGCCTAATTTGAAGGTCATATTCCTGCAAAAAGAGACTCCACCTAAGCAGCCTCATATTTTTGTCCTTAAACCGTTGGATAAATACTAGAGGATTATGGTCTGTGTATACCAAAATAGGATGAAGTGATGAACTCAAATAAACTGAAAAATGAGTTATAGCTTTTATTAAACATAAGGCTTCTTTTTCAATAGTTGAGTATCTTGTCTCTGCCGGCGATAACTTCCTTGAAAAGTAAGCGACGGGGTGTACCATCCCTGCATCATCCTCCTGGAGGAGAACTGCTCCAAGTCCCACGTCACTCGCATCTGTCGCTAATCTAAAAGGGAGATTAAAATTTGGAGATTGTAGTAAAGGATAATTAGTCAAGACTGCCTTTAACTTTTCAAAGGCTTCTTGGCACTCCTTGGACCATACAAACCTTACTCCCTTCTTTAATAAATTTGTTAAAGAAGTCGCGATATCAGAGAAGTTCTTTATAAACCTCCTGTAGTATCCGACCATTCCTAGGAACCTCCTAACCCATCTCCTATTTTGAGGAGCAGGAAAGCTAGCTACAGCCTCTACATTAGCTTTCTTAGGAGCAACTTTGCCTAGGCCTACCTCATGTCCCAGGTATAAAACTGTGGCCTGAGCAAAATCACTCTTCTTCAAGTTAATTACCAAACCGGCTTTCCTCAAAGCCTTAAACAAAGCTTCAAGTCTTACCAAATGAGACTCCCAATCAGTACTATATATTACCAAATCATCAATGTATACAACGCACCCTTCCAAATCCTGAGTGATCCGATTCATCAGTCTTTGGAAGGTGGCAGCCGCATTCTTCATTCTGAAGGGCATGACTTGGCATTCATACAAACCATCACCTGTAACAAAAGCAGAGATTTCCTTCGCACGAGGGGAAAGACCAACCTGCCAATACCCTTTCAGCAAATCCAGCTTTGTAATAAACTTGGCAGATCCAATTCTGTCTATACAATCTTCCACCCTCGGCAAAGTAAATGAATCTGTCTTGGTCATCTCATTAACCTTCCTGTAATCAAAGAAAAGTCGGTGTTGGCCTCCCTCCTTCTTAACCAACACGACAGGGGAACTCCATGGACTACATCTTGGTTTAATTAAATCATGGTCTAACATATAGCGAACCTCTTCCTGAACAATTTTCCTCTTGACAGGGTTAAGCCTATATGGACACTGTTTAATGGGCTTAGCGTCCCCTACATCTACATCGTGATACAAAACATTTGTTCTACCTGGCGAGTCCTGAAACAAATCTTTATACCTGTAGATTATATTAATTAAAGGTTCTGATCTGTCAGAATTCAAATGTTGAAATTTAACATCAATGTTATTTAAAATATCAGAATTACTTGACAGAGCATCAGGATTAACAGTCATTCTCTTGTTAGTCATAAGATTCTCCTCTACTTCTACAGACACTACTGCAATTGCATCTACTACTGGTTCTACCTAATCTACATCTCTACTAATAAATGGCTTTAACATATTTACATGACAAATACGAGAATTTCGTCTCCTACCAGGAGCTGCAATCAAATAATTTACATCATTAATCTTTTTCAGCACCCTCCATGGGCCTGAAAACTGGGCTTTCAGTGGGTTACCTGGTATAGGTAATAACACTAACACACGATCTCCAGGCTTAAAGATACGAACCTTGGTACTTATGTCATAATTAGACTTCATCACAGACTGACTTTCATGCAAATTCTTTTGAGCGAAATCCCAAGCTTTCCTCAGTTTCCCCTGTAAATTAGAAACGTAATCTAAAACATTAACTTCAGATGTCTCTCCTTCCCAATGTTCTCTTACCACGTCAAGAGGACCGTGAATACTATGGGCAAATAAAAGTTCGAAAGGAGAGAAACCCAAAGACTCATTAGGTACAGACCGTATAGCAAATAGGGCATAAGGAATCTCCTTATCCCACTCATTACCCGTTTCGTAGCAAAACTTCTTTAATACAGACTTCAAAGCCTGGTGGAGCCTTTCCACCTGTCCCTGACTCTCTGGATGGTAAGGAGAAGAAGTAACATGATTAACACCAAGTTCAACCATTTCCTTTCTAAAAAACTTACTTGTAAAATTAGTGCCACAATCTGATTGTAAAACCTTTGGAATGCCAAATTTAGTGAAAAATCCAATTAATGCTTCCACCACCTTCTCACCCCGAATACTCCTCAGTGGGATAGCCTCAGAAAAACGCGTTACCCTGTCAACCATGATTAGAAGATATTCATTACCTCCGCGCGTCCGCGGAAGAGGGCCCACTACATCTATAACTACCTCCTTGAAAGGTTCACCCACTGAGGGAATGGGAATAAGAGGGGCTTTAGGGATCTTTTGATTCGGTTTCCCTACAATCTGACACACCTTACAAGATAACACATGTTTCTTAACCTCACGACGCATCTGGGGCCAAAAGAAATGTCGTGCCAATTTCTGAAAGGTCTTCCTAACCCCGAAATGACCCGCGAGGCTATGTTCATGACTAAAATATAACAACTTATTCCTATACCTTTCCGGCACAACTAGTTGCCGAATTACCTCTACCTGGTCAGCAGGTGCATTAACCGACCTACTCATACGGTAAAGCAAACCATTTTGTTTCATAAATACAGGTTTAGAAAGATCACTACCATCACTAAGTTCCAAATGATTAAATTCATTTCCTTGGGCTTCCTTAAAAACTTTTGTATTCCAATTAATACCCTGAAAAGATTCATTATTATGGCCCTGAAAAGATAAATTATCATGATTGTCAATGTTTACCTCATTACCATTATTAACATCAGTCACAATGTCAGTCACTTGTCCATTAATTAACTCAGCATTGAGTTCTACCTCCGCGAGGTCAACCTCTTTAGATTGAGAACACGTAACCACTGACACAGGATTCAACGAATCATCTATGCGTATCTGGTCACCTGCCAGATCTATCAACGTCAAAATAGGCAATACGTCACCTTCAGCTTCAGCGGCTAAATCATTGGCAAATATAATGTCTATATCAGGAATAGGCAAAGTATCTGCTATGGCCAAATTAACCATACCCTGAAAATTCTTCGTCTTCAAATATAACTCTTCTAGTGGATACGAGGCCACCGTATCAGGAAATCCACCCAACAAGACAAAGTTCTTATTCTTAAACACAACACCCTCGGGAACTGACCTCCGCAATATCAACGACTGAGCGGCACCAGTGTCTCTCAAAATCCTCACACCACGACCCATTTGCATAGCATTATCAACATAAACAGTACCATCAGATATATACTTCTTAAATCTTAGTCATTTTGACTCCTCCTTCTGCGGTTGTTCCGCCGATACCAACGTCACGGGTTCTTTATTCTTTTCTAAAAATTTACGAAGCGCAAAACAGTCTGCCTTAAAATGTCCGCGGCGGGTGGCACCAAAAACAAACTACATCGGACCTAGAGGACCTACTATCATTACTACTACTGTTCCTACTGCTATTTACAAAATTACGTGTTTCGTTACCATCACTCTTATTGTCATTTTCAATCTTGCCCTTTCTTCGGTCACCTACCGAACTGTCAATAAAAGTACCATGATCTGATTGACTCCGGTTATTCTCCTCCAACCATTACCTCGAGGAGGGAACCTCTTACCGTTAACCTCTTTCACACAGTCCTGACGATGAGAAAGAGAATACTCATCAGATACAATAGCGATCTCTTGAAGCGAATCCAATTTAAGTTCATCTAAATGAATTTTTAGTTCTCTAACTACCATTCTTTTGAACTCTTCGACTAAAATTAATTCTTTCAATTTCTCGAAAGTGTCAGTCTCCTTAGACTTAAGCCAATCATCAAGGAATTGTTCCTTTCTCCTTGCAAACTCAACAAAAGTAATACCGGGTTCTTTCTTAAGGTTACCGAACTTCTGTCGATAAGCCTCCAGAACTAAATCATATGCTTTAAGGATAATGGCCTTGACCGAATCATAATCCGCCGACAAATCCTCACTTAAAGTATTATATACTCTCTGAGCTTTCCCTTTTAATTTACACTGAACCATAGTGGTCCACATATCCTTGGGCCAAGACAATTTTCTTGCTATTCGCTCAAACGAAATAAAGAAATCAGGAACATCTTCATCATCGAATACTGGCATTAACTTCAAAGCACTCATTAGGTCAAAACAATTATTATAGCCATTATGTTTACCACTAATATTATTATTATTGTGAAACTCACGCATTCGCAACTCAAATTTTCGCTCTTTTTTCGCGCTCTTCCGCCCTTAATTGCAAAGTTTTATATTCCATCTCCTTAAGCTTAAACTCCTGAGCAAGGATACTCAATCTTAATCTACTCACCTCCTGGCTACCTGAATCCCCTACCTCATCGTCAATATCGCTATTTACAAAATCCGGATCATCAGACATTACTGCTTCCTTTGTGTTACCTTTAATACTCTTAATAGCTTTAAGGACTTCACGCAACAAATGACCCTTCTTAAATTCTGTTGGTAATCCTAAGTTCGAGTGCTCTGCTAAACACCATAACTTGTCTCTTTTAAGATTAAAAATCTCCTCCTCCCAGTCAGACCTATCTAAAAATAGTGCTGCCGCTTCCTCAACTGTATCCCCTACTAAAGACATCTTCCTAAACCAATGCAAAAGTAACAAAACAAAAAAAAATAGGTTAATTTTCCCCCCAACTACCTAATTCTCCCTATCACACCTCTCTGAGAAAAACTCTCAAAGGTTGAAATGTCAGTCAGGATCCTGTCACGGTCGCCAAATTTTGTTATGAACTTCAAGATGGTCTGAAGTTGAAGTTCTTACGGACCTGATATTTCAGATCAGTACCACAAAAAGGGTATGATCCCTGACAAAAACAACACTCAAAGAGTAAAATCTCAGAGAGGATACACAAAACGAGAAACTATAGATTAACAATAATTTATTACATCAAAAATTTATTATAATAAAAGAACCCCTCTGAAAACTGAATAATGGGGAGAAAAATACAAGCACACACAATGCCAAAGCAGTCACTCCTTCAATTGACTACCTAACTAGCATGCTAAGGAATAAGAGAAAGTATTCAGTGGAAGAAAGAAAAACACTCTTTCCCTAACATACGATAGGCGGATACTCGAAAGGGGGGGAAAACCTTAACCTATAACTTAACCTAAATTTTTACAAACAAAGTACATTGTACTAAAGACATGCTCATTTAACAATATAAAACTCATAACTCAAGTAGAATCCATTAATTGACGCACGAAAAATCTTCCAAGGACGTCTCTATTTAGTTAAGTGTAGACACTGACACTAACTAAATAAGGGGTTGCTGTACCACCACATGAAGAAAATATAAAAATGTTAATAACAATAAAGTGGGCTTACTCTTCTTCGCCACTAAAGGGCCTCCTCACGACTCCAAAGGCACAGTGTTCAGACAGAGGCAGGTGACTAAAGGGCGTATATTACGCTCGCACTATGGGCCATCCACAGGAGCAAATGCTATGCTCTACTTCAACAAAAGATCTGTAGAAATCCTCGGTGAGGCACAAAGTCCAATCCTCCATTAACAGATCCCAAACAATCCAGCTTCGGACAAAGGGCACGAGCACACAGGGTCACTCTTTAGTGACGCAACAACATGCGGGAGTGCTCAAGGAAGACTCTTCCATCCAAAAGTACACTGCCGTAAACTGCCATAAATATTGCACACTGGTCCTTCTATAGCGGAGCCGAGTACAGAACTGCCGAACAAATATCACAAGGCCCCCTCGAAAACTCCGGGAAAGGGGCAAAATATGACGTGGCACGGACGATGAAGCCAAACCACCATCACAAACATGAAAAAAAAGAAACAAACTTCATGGGCGGAGTACCAATATAAATTATTAACAACCGTTAATGAGAGGCAAAAGACCCATATCCAGCGTTCAGGGAGAAACTCAAAGGAAACTGGATTAAACTAGAAAAACTTACGTTAAAAAGGTCATCAAAACTGAATAAATTACGTTAATTCATAATATATATATATATATATATATATATATATATATATATATATATATATATATATATATATATATATATATCTATATATATATATATATATATATATATATATATATATATATATATATATATATATATATATATATAGATTATATATATATATATATATATGTGTGTGTGTGTGTATGTATGTATGTATATCTATCTATCTATCTATCTATTTATATATATATATATATATATATATATATATATATATATATATATATATATATATATATATATATATATATATATATATATATATATATTTATATGGATATATATATATATATATATATATATATATATATATATATATATATATATATATATATATATATATATATATATATATACTCTGTTCAAGTGTTTGATCTTTCTAAATGAGGCTGAAAATTCTAGCCCGTTTATGCACCACAAAATTGTTCTTCATGAATTTATCATACTGGATGCTGCATCACATCACGCTTATGAACTGGAAAACAGAGATTATAGTTTGAGTGGTCAAGGCAAGAAACCACCCACATAACTCATCACCAAGTTTTACTTTCATAACCCTGTTGTAAGATGCAAAGTTTCCTCGTATATTACTGATCTAAATTTTGGTTTTCTTCCTTCTGTGTTCTTTCTGAAATAAAGAATGGTACAATGGAAATAGTGGTTCTCAGTCCTTGCAATGTTGTATATCCAGTGACCTGACTACATGGTGTTTGCCTCTTGTAGGATTGAATATTAAGAATTATAAAATGATAGCTTCGTTTTTTTCCTTTTCAACTTGGGACAGCATGATTTTGATGTGACTGAGGATTATGAAGACAAGACCCACCTCAAAGCACTATATTAAAAAAAAAAGTCCTCATGTTTTTGTCAACATACTTTGTAAAGGATATGGATAAAAACGAACCTTCAAATGTGTTCTGTATCATCATAAGAGCTGTCAGCAAGGAGACTGCATCTTTCTGACTCACTGGAGAGTGTTATGTTTTAGATAGCCTGTCACCATCTTTTTCTTTGTGGGACAGATATATAGCTTTCCTACCCTTAATGTCTTTTGAGAAGGTATTCCCTCCAGGTAATAGATTAAGAAGATAATCCTTGAATCAAGTTTCCTCAGTTTTTATACACATATTTCATAGTTCAGAAATAGTATCCAAAGGTGCGGCTGCCGGTATCACAAATTGTGGCTTCTAAGCCCAATATATCAAAGGTGTATGACAAGTCTGCTGATATTGGATGTTTTTATGATGGACATCTGATATAACAGTCATCCAATAAACTTTAAGTTATTTGTTGCTTTTGCCCATTTTCTTAGATTGGCATCAATTGTATCAGTTAAACCTTGTAGAAGATACCATTTATCGCTTCGCAGATTACATAAGGCTCAAATTCTCCAGATGACATAATATTTTTGGGATTTTGCTTCGCAGTAGAATCTTTTCCTCTCTTTTTTTCTACCACGTTTGAAATGGAACTGCTAGGCTAATTCCTACAAAGCTGATGATACCTTGCACTATGGGAATTTGGAGTATTTGAAATACTTGAACCATACTCCAGTTAACTGAGTGACACATTGATACTAGATGGAAGTTTGTCAGGATTAATAGCATTAAAAGTTTTCAGGTCTCTCAAGGGGTAGAAATCACTCTTCTTTCGGATTCTGAAAAGTGTCTTCATATATATAGCAGTCACAGACAGCATATATTACAATTGACAAGGTTTGTACTAGATCTAGACATGGCCCATCTCAATCGTACATCACCTGGAAAAATATTTATATACAAATAAAAATCATAGAGTTTTATAGATTTTTCACTTCTACTCATGTGTAAATTCAAAAACAGAAATGTATATGAAAAACTAAAAATCTATTCATTACCAAAAAAAGATAGATTCTTGATTTAATAGGGTACCAAGAGTAAACTCATTTTTGATGTTCTTTTATTTTGTAGTTACAATTAGTCCTAACCTTTTTACAACGTTAAATTATCAATATCCTTAGCAGTAGGGAACTAATAACATGATTAGGCGTACTAATTACATCAGAAAATCAAATATCTGTCCTATTTTTTCGTCAGAATTTTTTTAATCAAATGTTTACAGCGACAAATACTATATTTAAATGTTCTAAGGAGGAAAATAAATATTTAGAAATTTCAGAGATAAGGTATATTCAGAACCAAATTCTATACAATTGCTGAATATTTCAAACAAGTATCTTTATACCTAGTGACAGGAATTAATAAAGCATGACGTGAGTTATTCGTTGGCCCACCCCAAAAAAATCAAATCATAGATAATTAACACCTGTTACTATAATGTAGTTTGCATATTCAGTAAGTAAATCTTTTCAGTGCGCAATGGTAAAAAGTATGTTCGTTAGGCTCTATATCGATATGTAACTTAAATATTCAGAAAAAATACTTTGTGTATTATAGGATTACCTCCAAAATTCATTACAGAATATGAAAATTATCAAATATGAAACGTAGTTATGTAGAAAACTTTTATTCTATAAAAAGAGTAAAATAAAACCTACATATCCCTTGCAAGACCATATTACAAGGGGTGATGTTTCTTTTTTTTTCACCTGGATATTTGTTCATGGTGGCCCTTGCAATACACATTCAACAAGCAATACGGATACAAATAAAAAAGAAGGCCCTCTACTTTTCCTTTTTCTCAGCCCACTCTGTAACCGTCATCTGCTTCCATCCAATTTAAACTACCAAAAGCGTTAAATCTAAAAGCTAATTTCAACATTAATTTCCTTACTCTCATGATATTATTAACTGAATAGAAGCCTATAAATACCAGCGTTGTAACTAAATAAAGTCAGTTGTTCGGGAGCAAGTGTCTCATCCGTAACTCCTCCAGATCCATCAAGAATATTTATGGAAGAACAGGT
>NW_027170060.1:17500-30775 GCF_036898095.1 Palaemon carinicauda | reverse complement strand
GCACCGGATCCATCCCTGTCTCAGCGAGTAGAGAAGTCGACTGTCTTCGCTCCATCCACAGAAAACACGGACCTACATCTCATGATTTTCTCTCTTGACGATGAGAAAAAGATTCGGTGTTAAAAAGTCAGTTTAGACTTTTGGAGGAAACCAGAAGACATTATGAGGCTTCAGGGAAGAAATAGCTATCCTTGTCAAGGCGAAGAAACCGAAAGAAATCCCGACAGATTCCTATTTTCATTCTTCATTTACCTTCATGAGCAAGGTTTAGCAGCCAACACAATTCTATTGTTCAATCTTGCCTTGACAAGTCAGATACCATATGCCTTACAGGTCGACCTTTCTTCATTGTGTATAAATAATGAACAATGAGGAATGTGCTTTGAAGGTTTTGAATTTAAGTCATAATTCTGTTTGTACTCGCTTTGGGACGCAGAGTTAGTGAAATATTGGCTCTCTAGAGAGGAAGGCCACGTCCAGTTCTTGGAGAGAGAACTGAATCTATTTCCAGACCCAACGTTTCTCACCAAGAACAAGCTACCCACCACAGGTGGGGTCCCTAGAGAATCTGCCCTCTGAAGGAAGATACATCTCTATGTCCAGCGGAGTGCCTAAGGTCTATCTTCATAGAACTTCAGACTTTATGGGAGGACAGCTGTTCAGAAGAGAACCCTGGGTTCTATGTTTCTATAACTAAGGGTGAAACTCACCAGTGTTATTCGCAGAACGGATCTAGACAGTACACTCGTTAGTCATGATCCGAGGAAAGTTGCCTCTTCCATAAATTTCTTTAAATCATATGGACTTTGAACATCCTCGTTTGTACACCAGCTGGTAGTCACCCAAGGTGTTCTTTACGCACTATGTGAAGCTAGAGGAGCAACTTAAGAGTTCTGTGGTAGCAGCAGGTAGAATTTTTTAACCTTCTGTTTTAAATCTGCGAGGAACAGTGTAATTAATTTGGGACGATTAATTAAGAGGGTGCGTGTGTAGTCCCTGTAGGTTACTACACACTGAGCGATAGGCCACGAAAGTGTCCTTACGAACTGTTCCAATGTCATCGGTGAACTATAGCATAATACGGACACTGTGCTAAGCGTTTTTTACGTTAGTGTAAATTAACAGTATACAGACTATATCATTATTACTAATAATTCATTGAAATGGCAAATCTGTTTCCTAGTAGACGAAACAATATTTTCTGTTGACTGTTTTTCTTTATGCTTTGACGCATATCATCCACGTTTTATATAATTTTATAAATGTTGATCTGATATGTGCGTTTATTAAATTTCAATAATCTAGTTCATAGTGAACCCTGTGTCTCATTCGCCCACACTCATTTTATTTGAAATGTACTGAGCATTAAGATTAAAATATGGATATTTTATCACGGTTTGTCTTTTAAGACTGTTCCCTGATTCAAGCAAAGTCCACTCACTCTAACCGTTCCTTGGAAGGGTTGACGTGGTACCCCTAACGGGTTGGTGGCAAAGAGGCGAAATTTGTTCCTATGCGGATACAACCATTATCCAATAGTTTATAAGAGTAGTCACATTGGGGAAGGTGTCACAAATTCATACTGACATTAGTGACTCTCATACAACTTTGATTTATATTATATAGGGTGAGACCACTATACAAGCTTGTCATTTTGTCATCCATAAATTTTTATGTACTCCTCGAGACTTTTTCCAGAGTCTAGTACGACTCTTCCCTGTAGGGGGCAGGAAGCACTAACATAGTTCATGCTTAGATGAAATAATGTATGACGGTAACATCATAGGTCTCTAGGTCTAGACGGACCAGGAAATACTTTCTTGAGAGTACGGCACTGATTGAGAATCCACAGATACAGTAATGCCCTGATAAACTTCCATCAGGACGACATGGCCTGAGCCCCAAAAGAGAGGTAGCCATGTCGTCCTGATGGACCCGCCCTTCTTTTTATTGTAAAAGGGCTTGGTGACCCCTCCCTATAGTACAGTATCTGTAACCACCTCGTATATCGCTACAAGGAATAAAGAAGGCGCTACCGCCTTCATCAGATACACACTGGAAACGGAATAGGAGAGATGCCTTATGAGCGGCTCTCTTTTCATTCTCATTTCAGATTCTTGTCACTGTACCCCGTCGAAGCGTTAATACTGTTCGGGGTGAAGATAGCTATGTGACGTGTCAAGAATACGTCCTCTGATATTATGCGATATCCCTATGAGATTATTTAGGGATATTGCTCCAGGAGTTAGAATTCTGGATACCTAAGGTAAAATTCTCTGGGAATATCACTGTAGTCAAATATACCCTAGAAAGCTACCTAATAGGAACTACCATCAGGACGACATGGCTACCTCACCCAAAAATAGATTTTTTGCTTCGCTCAAAATCCATTATCGATATATATATATATATATATATTATATATATATATATATATATATATATATATATATATATTATATATACGTATAATATATTATATATATATATATATATATATATTTATATATATTATATATATAATATATATTTATAATATTATATATTCATACATGCACACACACATACGCACATAACACACTATGCACATACACACATATTTATATATATATATATATATATATTATATATATATATTATTATATAATATAATATTATATATATATATATTAATTATATATATATATATATAATATTAATATATATATATTAATATATATATTATATATATATATATATTTATATATATATATATATTATAATATTATATATATATATATATATATATATATATATATTATATATTATATATATATATATATTTATAATTTATATATATACTGTGTGTGTGTGTGGTGTGGTTGTGTGTATATATATATATTATATATTAAACGGATTTTGAGCGAAGCGAAAAATCTATTTTGGGGTGAGATAGCCATGTCGTCCTGATGGAAGTTCCTATAGGGTAGCTTCCTAGGGTATATTACAACTACGGCGATATCCCAGAGAATTTACCTTAAGGTACCAGATTCTAACTCCTGGTGCGAGTATCCCTCGTGAAAGGGATATCGCGACATATCAGAGGACGTATTCTAGACACGTCACATGGCAATCTACGACCTGAACAGAGATTCGTCTCGTAGGAGGGAGATTGACGAGATACGAATTCGGGAAAGAAAAAGGGGAGCCGCTCCCAAGGCTTCCCTATCCCCCGATTCGTATGCGTGCCTGGCGCCAATCCTGGCGCCATCTGTATTCCTTGTAGCGTACACGAGGTGCTACAGATACTGTATGTAGGGAGGGGTCCTACAGCCCTTCTTAAAAAGGCAAGGGCGGGTCCATCAGGACGACATGGCTATCTCACCCAAAAATAGATTTTTCGCTTCGCTCAAATCCGTTTTTTGGGCTCAAGCCATGTCGTCCTGATGGAAGTGTACCAGAGCATTACTGTATCTGTGGATTCTCAGAACGTGCCGTACTCCCCGGAGATATTTATTCCCGGTCGACTAGACCTAGAGACCTAAGATGTTACCGTTATACATCTTTTCAACTAACTATAAACTATGTTAGAGCTTCCTGCCCCCTACAGGGAAGAGTCCTACTAGACTCTGGAAAGTCCTCGAAGAGTACATATATCTATGTATGAATACCAGGCAAGCTAATATAGTGGTCTCGCCCTATATTAAGTAAAGCATAGTTTGTAAAGGACCACTGCGTCAATATGAAATATCGACCAGTTTTCCGCACAATACTTGTATTGGCCAAGGTTTTATATCCGCATAGGAGGAAAACCAATGCAACATAGCTTGCATAAAGGAACAATTCTATTAGAATTATCCCAGATAAGGTACATAGAATGAATGCTCAATTATACCAATAAATTGACACAGGTGAAGGAGACGCAAGGTTCTCAAGAACAAGCTTATTGACAGACAATAAACAGACAGGTTAACCACAATTATACATATATATATAAGAAGAGGATAACCCAAAACTTTAAGCATAAGTATGATAGTAAACAGGGCTTGTTTGTCTGAAAGAAAAACATTAGATGCCACTTTAAGATACCGAGGTATCAAAGTCATAAAAGCCTGTATTACAAATCAATGACATTAGCGTTAGAAACGCTCGGCACACATGTCTGCACTTATGCTAGGTTCACCTTCGGAATGGAACAGTCTGGATGGGCAACACAGTGCCCTCACTTAGTTTGTAGTACAGTATGTAACTACACACTCACCCTGGAATTAATCGTCCCAATTAAGACCACTGTTCCTCGCAGAGTTAAACAGTAGGGTTAACACCGCGACCCACTGCTACCCAACAGATCTCTTTTAGTTCCTCTACTTGCTTCGCATAGTGGCGAAAGAACACTCTGGAAGACTTCCAGCCTGTGTATGAACGGAGATGTTCAAAATCCATGCAATTAAAGAAATTTAAGAATGAGGCAACTTTCCTCGGATCGTGACCTGCGGGTGTATTGTCAGGATCCGCTCTGCGAATAAAATATGTGATTTTTGCTCTGAGTTGATTCAGAGATAAATTTGAGCCTGATGTTTCTCCCCTGAATAGTTGACCACCCTTGAAGTCTGAAGTTCTATGAAGATAGACCTTTAGGCATTCTACTGGACATAGAGATGCATCTTCTTTCAGAGGGCAGATTCTCCAGGGACCCCACCTGTTGGTGGGTAACTCATTCTTGGCGAGAAACGTAGGATCCGGAAACAGGTTCAGTTCTTCCCCATCCAGGAACTGAACACGACCTGCCTCTCTCGAGAGGCTACAATTTCACTAACCCTGGCCCCCGGACGCGAGTGCAAATTAGGAAATAACTTTTTGTGTCAAATCCTTTAACGCATTCTCATTGCTCAACAGAGAAGCGAAATGAAGAACTTGTCTAAAGACCATGAATGGGCTTTGGAGGTGCTGAAGGTCTGAGCCTAGCACAGGCTTTCGGGACTTTATTAAAGATCTCGTTACCCTAGGTCGACCTGGAAGGCATATAGAATGGGTCTTGTCAAAGCAGACTTACACGCTGAAATCGTGTTCGCTGCCAACCTTTGACCATGGAGGTGGGGAAAAAAGATAAGCAGAAGTCTGTCAAGATCTCCTGCGGAATCTTCGCCTTGACAAAAGGCCACCCATTTTCTCCAAGATGACTCATATTGCCTTCTAGTAGATTTGCATTTATATTCCTCAATGAAGTCTATACTGGCTTTCGAAATCCCGAAACGCTTTCTCACCGCTAGGGAGAGAAAATCATGAACTGCAGGGTCCGGGTTTTCTGTAATGAAGCGCAGACAGTTGACTTCTGGACTCGCTGGGTCAGAACTGGATCTGGTAGTGGTACAAACTTCAGCTACAGTTCCAATGCCAGGAGGAACCACACGCTGTTCGGCCACTTGTGGGCCACTATTGCCGCTACCCTTTGAAGGATCTCAGTTTGTTGAGGACCCTCAACAGAAGGTTGTGAGGAGGGAACAGATAAATCTTGGACCATCTGTTCCAGTCGAGGGACATCGCGTCCACTGCTTCCGCTAAGGGGTCCTCGTACGGGGCACGTACAGGGGCAACTTTTGTTGTCTTTAGTCGCAAAGAGGTCTATCTGCAGTTCTGGGACTGATTCAGAATGAAGGAGAATGATCCTGCGTCTAAGGACCATTCCGACTCTATCGGTGTGAACCTGGATAGAGCGTCCGCTGTCACATTGCGGACTCCTTGAAGGTGAACTGCCGACAGGTACCACTTCTTCTTTTCCGCCAATCGGAAGACGGCCAACATCACCTGGTTGAGAGGTGGTGACCTCGATCCTTGTCGATTCAAGTATCTTACAACTACCTCGCTGTCTATTACCACTTTATGTGGAACGAATGACGCGGGAGACTTTCTTTAAGGTAAGGAGCACTGCCCTAGCTTCTAGAAAGTTTTATGAGAAAGGTCTTGAATAGCCTGGACCAAGTCCCCTGGACTTTTTTCCGATGAGAGTGACCTCCCCATCCCTCCTTTGAGGCGTCTGAGTGAATCGTCACCGACGGGGGAGGTGGCTGAAGAAGAACCTGACTTCTTTAGATGTCTGGCTTGGGACCAAGGCCTGAGAAGAGTACTTAGCCGAAGCGGCTGGTCTTCTCAGATCTCTTCACGCGTTTGATGCATAACTTCTCCAAACTCCGATTGCATCCTTTAGCTGTGCTCTTAGCACTGGGTCTGTCACCGAAGCAAACTGGAGAGAGCGCAGTACTCTCTCCTGCTCGTGTCTTGATATCCTTTCGGAATCTTGAAGTCTCTTGACAGAACCCGCTATCTCCTTCCTTTTCTTCGCTGGGGTGGAGAAACGGTGTGACAAAAGGTCCCAGTGGATCTTAGCCACTGGAACTTTTGAGATGGAGAAAGTCGAGACTTTTTCTGTTGATCTTGAAGCCTAGGTACTCTAGGAACTGGATCACTGACTGGAAGCTTGCAAGCATTCTGTCTCGGATGCTGCCCACACCAACCAGTCGTCCAGGTAGGCTACTACCTGAATTCCCTTTAGGCGAAATTGTTTGAGAGCTACGCTCGCAAGCTTCGTAAAAATCCTTGGGGCTATGTTTAGCCCGAATGGCATGGCTCCGAAGGCGTATAGTCTTCGCTGTAGCCTGAACCCTAGGTAGGGGGAGAGTCGATGGCTAATTGGAATGTGCCAGTAGGCATCTGACAAGTCTATAGAGACGAATATGCCCTCTTGGGCAGTAAGGTCCTTATGTGTTGCAGTGTTAGCATTTTGATTTGCAATTCACTATGAACTTGTTAAGTGGCGACAAGTCCAGAATGACTCTGAGCTTTTCCGAGTCTTTCTTGGGAACACAAAACAGCCTCCCTTAGAAATTGATGGGCTTCACCACTTTTCTCCAACCGTTCTTGAACGTACTCCTCCATAACGGGGGTGGAGTGTTGGAAAAAACCGAAGGTACGGGGGTGGAGTGCTGTTACCAGCTCCCGCCCAATCCATTCTTGAGTAGGCTGTGGGCCCAGGGATCGAAGGTCCACCGATCCCGAAATTCAGAAGTCTCCCTCCTACCGGTATCACCTCACTTGGACTGCCGTCCTGAGGTCTTGCCTTCCTGACCACGACCACCCCTGAATCCCCTTCCCCTTGAGGGGCGTCTAGACGAGCCTCTGGCTGCTCCTCTAGGCTTTGCTCGGAGGAAAGTAGACTGCCCTTCGAACGCTGGGGTGAATGCCGTGGACTGTGTCGACACGGCCTGGGGTACCCACTGAAAGGTGGTCGGGGTTTGTGCCACGATCTGGGGCACTGGGGGCATTGGCAATTGCAGTTGCTGTTGCTGTCTAAGAGGCTTGGCTGGCCGAGACGGTAGCTAGTCCTCATAGTCTTCCTCTTTGGTTGAGGACCCTCATCCGGGGAAGACTTCTTTTGATAGCCAGGTCCCACTTCTGGAGAAGGTTTCTATTCTCCAAGGTGGCTTTATCAAAAACTTCTTTGACCAAGTCGGTAGGGAAAAAGGTCTTTTCCCCAAATGTTGGAGGAGATTAGTTTCTTTAGCTCGTGCCTCACTGTAGCCGAGGTAAACACGAACTCCCTACAAGCCTCCTTGCCTTGACGAAGCCATAAAGGTCCTTCGTCACTGTGGCCAGATGAGGCTTGGCCACTACCATGAACATTTCATGGACCTTGGGGTCACTTGCCATCGTCTCGAGAGTAGTCTGAAGAGACATTGAGGCAGTCAGTCTTTCTTTTGTATCGAGCTCACTTCGCAAAAGAAAGTCAGACAGCTTAGGGGGGGTCCTTGCCGAACTGACGTCCGGCAATATCAGCCTCCAACTTTCCACTTAGAACGTAAGATGGACGTCCTTCCAATCTTTGTGGTCCATAGGCAGGGCCAGCGACAAGGGTTTACACTCCTCTAGGGAGGGGCAAGACTTGCCGGCCTCGATTGCTTTTAGTACAGCCAGAAACCCTTTCTGTAAAAAGGGGGAAGGCTCTAGTAGGCGAGGACACAAAGGAAGGGAGCTTCCTATTCAATGCAGCTACCTTTGAGTTAGAGAAGCCCCTCTCTTTCATCGAAGATGAAAGTAGAGCTTGAGCCTTAGCATGGTCATCACTATGACCTCCTTCGGCTCTGCCTCCTCCTTTGAAGCTGGTTCCTTCCTCAGCCGGACATAACAGTCCGGATATGGTGCCTTGCTGGGCCAGAATTCCACCCTCCAGGGGAACTGAGCCCAGCATATCCGAGATGACGATCTTTCCAGTCGTCATCGACATGTGCTCAGCATACCTCCATGGGTTAGCATCCGAGCACAAAGGAAGGTCTTTCACATTGAGCTTTTCTGGGGCCCATGTGATTCTGCAAGGCACTGCATTCGCAGTTCCATTGCAGCCGCCTTCTCCTGATTCTCCTTCTGCATTTGTTGGATCATTCCAACAATAGAAGAGAGGGCCTGTCCCAGCTCTACTGGGAGACCGGCCGATGTAGAGGGACTTGAACTTCATCCTGGGCTTCTGCAAGGAGGTCTTCCTCCTGACACCCGTCCACATCAGATATCCTGTCATTTAGCTGGATGTCTTGCATCGCGACCGCGACTTCAGCATCCACCTGGATCTGAACTTAGGGGATCTCCTCTTGAGGCTGGGGAATCACTGCCTCAGCTGATGCCTTAGGGAAAAGATACGC
This sequence comes from Palaemon carinicauda, assembly GCF_036898095.1. NCBI lineage: Eukaryota > Metazoa > Arthropoda > Malacostraca > Decapoda > Palaemonidae > Palaemon > Palaemon carinicauda. The sequence goes on along the minus strand of NW_027170060.1, from coordinate 22,109 downwards.
CCTCATCTTCTCACTTGGAAGATAAGGGCCAGAAGTGTACTTTTGGAAGCCCCTTACCCAGGTACGAAGCTTCTTCCTAGCTATTTAAATGTCTCATTAATCAGGTTAGTGCACACAGTACATACCTGAGGGTCCCAATACCGGAGATCATCCTTGGAGACAGCGTATGCTGCGTGTCTCCTACAAAACTCATGTCCGCAGAGGTTCTTGCTGCTGACATTGCAGAAAGCACTTCCCCACTTCGGAGTGTCCTTCTGTAAAGAGAAGAAATTTCCATGAGTATCAAGTGAACTATGTATCACTGGATATGCATAGTATAGCATAACAATTCATAAATGAAAGACACACACTTGTGTTTCCCTCACAACCCATTGTTGCAGCCTTCCAGATAATAAAATCAAAAATGGTTTATCTCTACTAGAGTAACCAATGCAAGGTTTCCATAGGAAACAGGTGGAGCTCACACCTAGGCAATGATTTTAAAAATCCTGGATAATAGACGGGGAAGAACTCTGCTTCCTGTCTGAGGGCAACAGCAAAGGGCTGTGTAAGAAAACACAATAGTGTTAGAAGATACAGTGCTGTACCTAAACTTTTACTATAGTTTTCTTCTTACTGTATATGCTATACAGAAGAATACTAGTACAGTATAGGAGGATGTGTGCCGGCCTGCCTTTGCCGGCCGGCACACACCACAATTAGCTTTAAAGTATACTACTTAACAGCTATAGGGCGGCAGCCCTCTGGTTCAAATGCCTGTGCCGGCGGCAGCAGCTGCCGGCCAGCAACAGCCAGTGTTGGCCGGCAATGATTGCCGGCCAGCAACTACACAAGGTAGTACCCAGCTGCCGGCCACACTCTTGGTGACCGGCAGACAAGGACTGACATAAGCCGGCCGGCAAAGGTACAAGACCGATGCCAGCCGGCAGCAAAAGAACCAGAAGACTACCCCTGCCCGGCTGCCGGCCTCATAGGCCGGCTGCCGGGACAGGTACAGCACTAGAAGAAAATAGAATGGATGCCGGGATAAGAGTGTACACAACCCCCCCAGCCCGGCAACCGAAAGAGTGCATATAAGGAAGGGGAGAAACTTAATTCAGGCTTCCTTGACCAATGCCGTCCGGCTCTGCCGGCAGGCATGGATGAGGGACCAAGAGAGGTCCGGGCAGCACTCGAAAACATAAGACCCTTGCCGTCCAGCGTCTCTGCCGGCCGGCAATGGGCTTAGTCAATCCAAATCCCAACCTATACTAGGTCCAGAAGTAGAATGACATATGGTACAGTAATACCCCTGCCGGCCAGCTCTGCCGGCCGGCAAGGTACAGTACAGTAATGGCTAGGCCATTACGGAGATAGAGGGGGAAGGGACAAGAGGGTCCTGCCAACCTTGCTTTAGTGACAGATCACCCGTAGCCAAGAACTCTGTCTTAGCCTAAGGGAGATCTAAGGGAAAGGGCCAGCGCAGTAGTATAATACCTGCCAGCTTCCAGAGCACCAAAGCAAGGAAGGCGTTGCAACTCCCAAGGGAAGATTTATCCTCCCCGAGAACAGCAACAGGACTTAGTCTGGTCGATCACACAAGAAGGAATCATAACTACAGAAACCTTCGACAGTGACCTAAGGGAGCTCAGCTCCCTTTGTAAGTGTTAGGTCAGCGAGGGAGACTCTGCCCCAAGCCAAACAACACGGACTCAGACTAAAAACTCTGTTGTTCTGACCCTCTTTGAACCAGACTCTGCTGGAACAGGAAGGTACAGTAACACCCTAGTATAGTTTTATCGAAAATAAATTCGGAAAAAACCACTTAGGGATAAGCCCAAGGCTTAAACAGAGGGAAAGGGATTGCATACCTTCTCCGAAGAAAAGAAAGCAACCGGGGAGTATGATAAAGTATACTAAGGCTCCATAAGCAATTAGCCTAGGCACCAAGAGAATCGATTACCTAATTCACCGAAACTCTCACGTATACAATCTTGGAAATATTCCACACAGTCTAACATGTATAAAATATAGCCTAAAGCTTCAATAAAATTTTAATTACACTCGGAAAAACCATAATCATGCATTAAGTACTAGGACCAAACGACTAGGCTACATGGCCTAGCGTAGGCCAGAATGGCGAATACTTCGCCAAATAATACTAAGCACGAAAGGAAATCCTATGTAAAGCTAAATAGCTAAATTTTATTAAGCAAAACAACCAGGAATGTCACTCTGACTAACTAATTTATACCTAGCGAGTGACAGTGTCCAGGACACCTCTGGTAGGCTACGGCTCTTGTATCAAAGATTAATCCTATTAATCACTCAAAATTTTACCAAGAGCCTACATTTATACATAACAGACACTATACTCAACTTATCCGAGGTCAACGAAGACGAAGAAGCCATGAAAAGCTGAATAAATCCAAGATTTGCGAGAAAAACAGGAAAAAACACCGAGTTGTTAAGCTACGCAAAAAGGAATACAGATGGCGCCAGGATTGGCGCCAGGCACGCATACGAATCGGGGGATAGGGAAGCCTTGGGAGCGGCTCCCCTTTTTCTTTCCCGAATTCGTATCTCGTCAATCTCCCTCCTACGAGACGAATCTCTGTTCAGGTCGTAGATTGCCATGTGACGTGTCTAGAATACGTCCTCTGATATGTCGCGATATCCCTTTCACGAGGGATACTCGCTCCAGGAGTTAGAATTCTGGTACCTTAAGGTAAATTCTCTGGGAATATCGCCGTAGTTGTAATATACCCTAGGAAGCTACCCTATAGGAACTTCCATCAGGACGATATGGCTTGAGCCCAAAAATATATATATATATGTATGTATATATATATGTGTGTGTGTGTTTGTGTGTGTGTGTATATATATATATATATATATATATATATATATATATATATATATATATATATATATATATATATATATCATCGTCGTCGTTGGCGCCCATTCGTGTCTGAGTATTGGGTTCTGTCGTTAGCCATCAGCCTCCTATCAGAAGAAGGGTGGAGGAAACGACAGAATGCCAGTAGCTGGGTATATTGTTTTGGGTGGTCGTGGCTTTGCAACAGCCACGCACACACACTTGGCCCACATCGTTTTCACCACGGCTCAAAACATATGAGACAGGCGGGTTCTCCGATGTTGGTTGCATCGGGCTGCCGGGTTCTTGTTATGTCAAGGCCCGCCTTGTTGCCTCTCCGATAGGCATTACCCTCTTCCGCCGGCGCTGGGAAGCTCCGCCGTTGGGGTCTTGTTTGGTTTGATTTGGTTTGATTTTGGAGTTTTCCTCCTCCTAGCCTTTGCCTATCTGAAATGAAGGAGAAGGCCTATAGGGGTCCATTCTTGGTCTGGTCTCTCAGAACTGGCCTTAGCGGTATGGTTGAGCCTGCCAGGGTGGATAAACTATCCCACCGCCGTTGCCCAGCCCATCATTGAGACACTCAATAGAGATTTGGGGAAGCCATATGATCATGTAATTGCGAATTAGAGAAATTGAAAATGGAAAAAAAAATAAAGCCTTATGTTCATGCCGCTATATCTACATTATGCATACATTTAATGGAATTTTTACATTCTTTTCAGTAACACACACAAGGGCACACACACACAAACACACACACATGATAAATGATAAAGAGCATTTGTTTATTTAGATATATAAAGCAGATACTAAAAAAAGACAGAATTGTCATCTCATATCGTTCACATATCCCTACAACAAATGACTAGGAAAGACTCCTCTTTTATAACCTTTTTGGCTCATGAATTATGGTAATTAGAAAAAATAAATATATAAAAATAAAAATTAGGCAGCTGGAGAGAAAGGAAACGCAATACAATGGGAATTATGGTAATACGGTGAAACAATCTGGGTATTGCGAGAATACACTGAACCCCTTTCCACTAGAAAAGGAATAGACTTATTTTATTTAGTTATATATATATATATATATATATATATATATATATATATATATATATATATATATATATATATATATATATATATATATATATATATATATATATAGCATAAATCTATGAAATCTGACTTTAAATGATCAAATGAAGGAACTTGATAAGCATTCTCGGTCGGCCTCTACGTGGACGTGATTTGTCCGCTATGGTGATAATGTACTTATTTCTCTTGAAGCCATAATAGGATTACCTTTTCCGTTTATCCCCATTAATCCGAGAGTCCAAGTGCCTCTTGGGTGGAATATATTAAACGGATTTTTTAACATTTCTGGAGATTATCTCATGCTGAAGCAATACTGCACTTTTAATTAATCGTCTTGTTTTCGGGTTAATTTATAGAAATTTTGAAACGAATGCGTTTATATGGGCAGAAAGAAAATTTGAGAGAGATATATTGTACATAAGTAAATAGAATTATCAGTAGCTACTTAATTTATCCTCTATCCATATTTTAGATCTTCGTGATTTCATATGAAGACAAATCATAAAACTTAATCAGGATATTTATATTTTTCCTTTTGTTTCAGCATCTGTTTATTATCAGAATACAAAATACTATTGCACGAATAATGCAGAATACTGTGTGATTTTAAAGATAGACGAAAAAGGAGAAGAAATGTAAGGAAATCAT
>NW_027170060.1:0-15000 GCF_036898095.1 Palaemon carinicauda | reverse complement strand
GCAGTGAAGTAAAAGCGACTGGATATATATATATATATATATATATATATATATATATATATATATATATATATATATATATATATGTGTGTGTGTGTGTGTGTGTGTGTGTGTGTGTGTGTGTGTCTGTATGTGTGTGTGTGTGTGTGTGTGTGTGGGTGGTACTTATAACAGTAATCGATCGGTTTAACATGTTTCTTCAAAAAGGCCTATTGGAGAAACAAAGGAAATATAAAAAAAAGTCACTATATTTCGACAAATATACATTGGCCCTCCTCAAGGTATACAGTAAAAATGAGGAATTGAGTGGACAATAACGGTTTATATAGGAAAGCAGAAGGGTGTTTCTAATTGTTGAAAGGGTGTTTTATATGTTGGAAGGATTAGACAAATTTCACTACATCCAGGTGAGTCTTCGTTTTGTTGAGACGCTCGGAGGATGTCTTGACCTCCGAGCGGCTCAACAATACGAAAACGCACCTGGATGTAATTAAATTTGGCTCATCCTAAGAGCACATAAAATAACGTTACAACAATTAGAAACACCCTTTTATTTTCGTGTATAGACTATCACTCTCCACTCAATTCCTCATTTTAACTTTACACTTTGAAGAGGCCTAATGTGTTTTTGTCGAAATATAGTGATTTCTTTTACATTTCCTTTGTTTCTATTATGGGCCTTTTTGAAGAAACACACACACACACACACACACATACACACACACACACACACACACACACATATATATATATATATATATATATATATATATATATATATATATATATATATATATGTATATATATATATATATATATATATATATGTATATATATATATATATATATATATATATATATATATATATATATATATATATATATCTATATATATATACACATATATACATATATATATATATATATATATATATATATATATATATATATATATATATATATATATATATATATAAAACCAATCCATAATGGAGGGCGTGGTGATATATATATATATATATATATATATATATATATATATATATATATATATATATATATATATATATATATATATATATATATATTCCAAGGCCCTTCCCCCTATTTTGGGGGGTAGTCGACATCAACAAATGAAAAAAAGGGAACCTTTCCTCTCTACGTTCCTCCCAGCCTGATAAGGGACTCAAACGAGTTTCGGCTAGTACTGCTAGGGTGCCACTCTGCCACAGTCCACCCTCCTCCGTTATCCACCACAGATGAAGCTTCATAACGCTGCGTCCCCTACTGCTGCAACCTCTGCGGTCCTCCAAAGCGACCAGAGGAAGCAGCAGGGCCTACCGGAACTGCGTCATAATTGCTCGCCATTCATTCCTATTTCTAGCACATTCTATTGCCCGAGGTCTATATATGTAAGGTCTGGTCAAGCACCGGCCCGCGGTCAAGAGCTGACGTCATCAGACGGCATCTCTGGTACGTCCCACCATTAAACTATATGGGAATAAAATAGTCATCTCTCTGTTTTCCTCTTCTGTGTAATTAAAATATATTATTTCGTACAGCTTTGGGTTTCTTGGCTTTCGTAGATGATTTTTCTTATACCTGGTCTAGTAAAAGACGGATTTGAAAGACCTAAAGGTAATAAGAAGATCATACGAAATTATAAATTCCATGCCAGCCCCGTTTTTCAAATCCTCATCTCTATCGGCATTTAATGGCTTCACAAGTAGGTGTGAAGAGAATAAGTTCTTTGAGAGATCATCAGAAAACCTTAAAGTCATTACCAGTAAAGACAAATTACAGTATATTTCAATCCTTTTCCTTTATTCCTGTTTTATTTTACTTCTATGGGTGTAAGAGAGAGAGAGAGAGAGAGAGAGAGAGAGAGAGAGAGAGAGAGAGAGAGAGAGAGAGAGAGAGAGTTAATTTCTTTATTCATTGTTTTTTAGAATGACGGCTTAGATTTGGGTTTTTAGTGCTAATAAAAAAATAAAGATATGTCGGACTGAAAATTATTTAATCAAAATTAATTACAATAATCCGTCTTCAATACTTAACCATTACAGCTATTGAATTAATATTGAAAACTTCGTATATATGTTATATATGTGATAATAGATAATTATGTAATGTAAGGACACTAACATCTAATAATACAAAGTTTTTTATTCGTTCTATTTAGAACCCGTATTCTAAAAAATCAGTCCACAGCGGACATAATAACCTATTACCTCTTCTGGTAAATCAACAGAAGTTATATCATCACTCGACAATTACTTAATGGCTCCATTACTAGTCTTTATCACCGTCTCTCCATGGTGGCACTCAAACAACCTCTCCATCTTTTCTAATTGTTCATTAAGGTATTCATCACTGGGATGAACAAGTGCTCCTTGGGATTTAGAAATCTTTTCTATCCAGGTTCTTTCATCTGAATCAAGTACTGCTCTTAACAACTATTACTAAAGGAATTCTCTTACAATACAACCTACTTTTTTCATAGCCTCCAAGAAGGGCATGTCTACAGAAGGCTCCTCCTGGATATCATCGAATGCTGCAAGTGTCATCGCTGAAAGGCAAAGGTCCCTTTCTAGTGTTATATAATTTGCCCCGGGTTCAGCGGGTTTTTCATGTTCCTTGATGTGCAATGAACCCTTTGATAAATTCTCCTCATTGCACACTTTATCTGAATCATGTTAGTTTTCAGGTAAAGAGACGTCTCTGTAAAAGGTAAGTTCTAATTCGCTGCGACAGAGGTGTATCCATTTCTTTTGGAGCTTTTCATCTTTTGGGAAGCGATAGAAAGGGATATCTTTATCTTATTTCCCTCTATTATTACTACCAAAAACAGGACATACTTCAGGCATTTTAAAAGGTTTCTTTTTTTCGTGGGGATAAGACAGGAAATTAAAAGATCCAAACGAATAACAGGTATGGGCTGACTCTGCTTCATCCAGGTGAGTGGCAAACTGAGCCGCCAGGCCAGCATACGTCACCCAGCAGGATCTAGCGGCTTAATCCCCATCCGCGACCAGACCTAACGTATATGGACCCTGCTCTTGCCTCTCTCACATCTATCCTCCTATCACCCAGAGCTTTCTTCACTCCATCCATCCACCCAAACCTAGGCCTTCCTCTTGCAGTTCTCCCATCAACTCTGGCATTGATCACTATCTTTAGCTGACAACCGTATATATATATATATATATATATATATATATATATATATATATATATATATATATATATATATATATATATATATATACAAATATATATATATATAGATATATTTCAAATATATAGATATATATATGTATATATATATATATATATATATATATATATATATATATATATATATATATATATATATCTATATATTTGAAATATATTTATATATATATATATATATATATATATATATATATATATATAGATAGATATATTTATATAATATATATATATATATATATATATATATATATATATTTGAAATATATCTATATATATATATATATATATATATATATATATAAATATATTTATATAATAATAATAATAATAATAATAATAATATATATATATATATATATATATATATATATATATATATATATATATATATATGATTTAAGGGATAACAGTAGAATCTTTATCATAAAATGATGGAACGATAAAAATTGCAGAAGAATGCTTTCCAATGCTAGACAATAGTGATATAGGAAATAATTTTGCAATTATAAATAATAAAACACCTATGGTGGAAGCAGAAGTAACAGTAGCAGAAGTAAAGGGACAATTAAAAGGAATGGAAAGTTCCGAAACCAGCAGGACTTGATGGCCTAACAATTGATTTATTTAATAGATGAAAGGTGTTTCATAACAGTAAATCTATCTGAGCTTTACACAAAATATTCTATACCTGCAGCTTAGAAAATCGTTATAATCATTCTAATTCACAAAAAAAAAGGAAAAAAAAAAGAAAGAGAGACACAAATGATCTGAAATATTGCCACTCAACAAGTTTATCCTTCATAATATATAAAGTATTAAAAAGATTATATGAGGGTAAATAGGAAAAAGGCTAGACTTTAATCAACCAAGAGCGCCGGCGGGCTTTAAAAGTGAGTATTCAACAATTGACCATATCCAGGAAATCCACCAGCAAATAGAAAAATCAACATTGCATGACAGACCACTATATATGGCATATTTAGGCCATGAGAAAGCTTTTGAATGTCAAAATTTCAGCACTAATGAAAATCCCTCAAAGACAAGGGAAAGATTGATCTTATGTTACTATATTTGAAGATATATATGGGTGAAGTACAAGAATCCTAAAACTACATAAGGGTATTGAGAAAATTCTGATTGAGAAAGGAGCAGGACAGCAAATCTAGGAAAATTTTCTTAAGAATATAGATTGGGAAAATGTACGAATTAACACTGATGCAGAATGCCTTAACAGATTTGCAGATTACATATAACTATTTAGTGAATCTTGGGAGGAATTGCAAAAGATCATTTAATATTTGAATAAAGAAAGTAGAAATGTAGGACTGAAAACGAATGCGAGTAAACCTAAAATAACTCTCAGTGAAAATGCAGTCAATAAATAGCGGTTATGGAAAAAACTCTAGTGATTGTTAATGAATATATGTAACTAGGACAGACAAAGGGTTTCCACAAGACATGAAACAGAAATTAAAGGAATAATAAACATAGGATAGAGAGCTTTAAGAAAATTAAAACATATTTTTTTTTTTTCTAAAAAGAAAAATATCTAATCTTCTAGTTTTCCGATGACACAAAGACGAGTGATTTTTTTTTTTTTTTTTTTTTTTTTTTTTTTTGCCGTAAGTGATCCAGTGACGTGACTTCATACGTAACTCATTTTTGTGGCAGTTTCTGCATAAATACGTGCTTCAATCAAGGATAGGGCAACTTGCATCAGGAGACATCAGATGGTTGTGGGACATGTGGAGCCTAAAAGAAAACGGGTAGTAGCAGCACATGCGCGGCTGGGTTATACTGACCTCCAATGTGACCTATTTTTCAATGCATTTTACCTCTTGTTTTGTCGTAAAATTTATTTAATTTATCGTTAATTTTATTTCAACTGCGTAATAAATGATTACTGAATGTAGCAGAGTATATATGAAGACGAAAAAAGAAATGAATATCGTGACGTCCGTGAGAGATTGATCCTGTTTGCCTGGTGTTTGTGTCACAGGAGACCTACTATATATTTGAATTAGTGTATGTATGCTTATATCTTTTTGGGATATATTTATTTTCATTTTGCTTTTGCTTGCATGTATTGTCATTGTGAACGCTTTATAGCTTTGCTTTTTTTTTCTTTTTTTTTTTGATACGCCAATTTACGCTCTCGTAGAAAAATTTTCTTTAGGCGGGTTTGTACGTATGCAAATAACTGCAATATGCATGTCTCATACATAATGAGAAAGTCCATTCCTTGTGTTTCTAAATGGTATGTAAAACAGTATAAAAGTCTATAAAGACATGTTATCGTAAAATCGCCAACAGCATAATAGCTTACGCTGTTTTCTAACGGCAACTGCTCAATATTGTTCCAATAATGAACATCATCATAATCATCATCTCCTCCCGTGTCTATTGGCGCAAAGGGCCTCGTTTAGATTTCGCCAGTGGTCTCTATCTTGAGCTTTTAAAACAATACTTCCCCGTTTTTCATATATCCCGTTTCATAGTCCTCAGCCATGTAGGGCTGGGTCTCCCAATTTTTCCAGTGCCTTGTGGAGCCCAGTTGAAAGTTTGGTGAACTAATCTCTCTTGCAGAGTACGAAAAGCATGCCCAAATCATCTCCATTTACCCCTCACCATGATCTCATCCACATTTAGCAATCACGTAATCTCTCTTATAGTCTCATTTCTAAACATGTCCTGACATTCAACTCCCGATATTCTTCTGAGGGGTTTGCTCTCAAATCTACAAAATCTGGTGGATGTTGTTTCATTGTTATACAACGCCTCATGGCCACACAGTATGCACAGATCTCACTAAACTGATATATAGCCTGATTTTTATATGTAATTTCAAGCGATTTGATTTCAAAATTTTACTAAACTAAGCCATTGTCTGATTTGCTTTATTTCAATCTTTCATTAAACTCTAATTCTAAAGATCCTGTATTAAAGATTATAGTTCTTAAATATTTAAATGATTCCACCTCATCAATCCTTTCTTCTTCCAATGATACCTCATCTTCCATTGCATATTCTGTTCTCATAATATCTGTCTTCCTTCTGTTTATGTTGAACCCAACCTAATGGGATATTTCATGCATTCTGGTAAGCAAACTTCGGAAGTCCTGTGGTCTTATGTTAATAAGGACAGTGTCCTCAGCATACTCTAGGTCAGCTAGTTTCCTTTTACCAATCCAATCCAGGCCTTCTCTATCATCACCAACTGTTCTATGCATTACAAAATCCATGAGGACGATAAACAATATAGGTAACAACACATTCCATTGGAATATGCTGTCAGTGTTCACTGGAAATTTGTTTGATAAGACTCAACTGAAATCAGCTTTGCATTTGCTATACTCATGAACAAAATTGATCAAATCTACATATTTAAGATTAACTTCCTAATAGCACTGGACTCTCCACAAAACTGTCCCGTGCACACTATCAAGGGCTTTTTCATAGTCCACAAATGTCTTCAAAAGTGGAATTCTATATTCTAACCATTGCTGTACTACAAGACTTAAAATGTAAATTTGGTCAGTACGAATTATACCCTTTCTAAATCCTGCTTTCTAGTCTTTTTAGAATGAGCATATTATATATTTTCATAAGAACTGACGTAAGTTTGGTGCCTTTGTAATTATTGCAATCAAACAGATCTCCTTTTTAGGCCATTTTCACCAATATTCCATCTTCATGCCACATTCTACAAAATAATCTTGTAAGTATTCTGGGAATTACTTCATTTCCGACCAATGCTATCACAACTGTTATTCCATCATATCAAGGGGCTTTCTATCTCATGAGTTTTTGAATAATATCCAGGTCTTCTTCAGCTTCAGGCATATCAATCACATTATCCCCTTCATATCTTCTATTCATGACCTCATTAAAGGGCCCTATCCAACATTGCTTTCTTCGTCTTCTATAGTTATAACAGATCCATCTCTTTTTTATGAGTTTATGGTCCATATTCTTCGCCCAAGTAGAGATTTCATTAATAGTCTTATGAGCAATTCTTACACTATAGCCACTCTCTGAATTCTTAGCTTTCTCAGCCTCATCTGCTTGCCTGTCTGAATATTCACTCCGGTCATTCGCGGTTTTTTTTTTACCTCACTATCACTACTGGAATACCAAGCATGCTCTTCCTTGTAATTTTCATTACTTCCTTGAAAATTTTCAACAATCAATTTCTGTCTTTATCTTTTTGTTTCTATAATATCCCAAGTATCATTTCATATCCACGACTTTCTCCTTGTAACTGCATGTCTTAAAACTTCACTACCAACTGACTGATAATGTTCTAATATCCCATCATTCTTCATTAATTGTCTGCTCTTTATCTTTTAAAGTTTCTAACACTGCAAATTGATTCCTGCATTCAATTGCAAAGGTTTCCCTGTGTTCATCTTTTAAAACCTAGGTATTCAATCTACATATCTGTTGGTTGCCTTTAGTCTTAATTTCAGTGTGGCAATTAAGAGCTGGTGATCACTACAAATAGCTGCACCTCTATAGCTTCTTACATTTCTCAGAATCCTCCTTCTCTCTTTATTAATGGGCATGCGATCTATTTGATTTTTGTAATTGCCAAATGGTGAAGTTCATGTATATATCTGGATGTACTTGTGATGGAAAAGAGTACCTCCAATAACAAGATTGTTTGTTGAACAAAAACTTATAAAATGTGCCCGATTTTCATTTGCAACTTCGCCAACACTCTCAATATCCATCGCATTCTTTATACCTTGGTTATTCCTTCTAAATTTAGCATTGAACACGCCAATCGCAATTTTCATATCTCTCTCTTGAATCTCATCTATTGCACTCTGCAGTTCTTAATAGTATTAGTTTTTCCTTTTTTTTAGAAAAATTATTTATTGATATTTGCCAACTACACCTTTCATTTTTTCATTGGAAATTTAATCGGTTTTACAATGATGTGTTTAATTTTTCCTTATATTTATTTGCAGTTGAGTAAAAATATTAAGGATCTGTGGCCACTATTTCGTGACTAACTTTGCTAATACACTACAAAATTGGCGGGATGACCCTCTCAAATTCTTGGGCTAATTCGTTAAAGTGGCAAAATCTAAGATATTCGTCAAGTTTTCTAAGCCCATTCATTTATCAGCATTATGTTGACATTTAGGAGTGGTGTGCATTTCCACTTGAGTTTATTTGAGCCTGGAATAAGTAAGATATAGATTTTTTATACAATTATTGAAAATTACAGAAATCCTAATTGATAAAAAGAGAATTTAATCCAATATGTCTGCCATTTTCCGTAAAATAAGGAGAGAAATTAAATCATTAATGAATTGCATTAATATTTCTACCACCATATTCTGAATTCTCTAAACGCAAATGTATAAATTCCTGTGTGAGTAGCTAAGGAATGTAAGAGAAATACAATATATATATATATATATATATATATATATATATATATATATATATATATATATATATATATATATATATATATATACATACATATACATATTCATATATATATACATATATATATATATATATATATATATATATATATATATATATATATATATATATATATATATAAGAATGCTAACATACCATAGGACTTCAATGTTCAAAAGAGTTATTCAGCAATTTAATTTGCGTTTGAATCACGCGAATAAAATTCTGTTAATGTTTCTATGACTATGTTCAAAATAGTCTCCTTAAGTATATCAGCTTCCATCAGGCTTCAGTCTGTGTTCTGCAAAAGGTGTGGAAAATTTGCACATGAAAACCCATGTACATAAAAGCTATGGGTGGTTTATTGAAGCTAAATTTGGGAATGATTTTCGATTTTCACCTTTTCTCAAAGAACCATTGAGGTTAAAAATAAGAAAGACGTGCATCAGTGATGCGATATTGCATTGTTTCTATATGATTAAACTTTGCTTTACTACTCTCCCGTAAAGCTATAACTTCTGCCATTAGTTTGCTTTCCATTGCATCCGTTTTTCAATTGAATGATATCCCTTCCTTCCTTGGCGACTGCAGGAAAAAAAACAAAAAACATTTAATCTTGAATTTCTGTCAATTATTGCACTAAAAGGCACAGTATCAGAAAATATCTTTTGGTTGAAAAGTTCCTGGAAAATCTTCTCCATCACTGTGTGGCGTTTCAAATTCCTTTACTAGTTTTTCTGATGTCACTTGCCTCGATTGCAAGAATAGAAATGTGGTGTTTCCTTAAAGTAAACTCTGTTAATCATTGATCCATGCCGTGTATAGCCTGTTTTCTACATGACCTTTTGCAGAAAATTTGAGATTGAACAAAACATGCAAACCCTTACTCTGTTGATAAAATTGACTAGCCGTGTATGAATTAAGAGTATTGATTCAGTCTTCAGGATGTGGGACCGCCCAGCTTTCATTTTGGATCCCTTGTTCATTATCTCAATCTTGAGGTCCAAGGGTAGGCATGAATATAGTTGGCCTGCTATAGAGTGAGAAAAAATAGTTCTTCATACATTTATTGAGCTTTATCCTTTGGTGAAGAATCAATTTCAAACCAAAAACTCGGTGAGCCATTATTCATATTTCTTGCTATCACATATTTGACACCATAGTAACATCATCCTGAGTGAAAATTTGAAGGCATCATATTCCTGAGCATGTAAGGAATGCTTATTCAATGACAAAACCTGAACCATTAAATAAAGCTAAGGTAGTAGATTGACATGGAACTCCCTATGGCAAACACTGCTGCAAATCGGGGTATCTCTGGATTTGCTTGTAAACTTCTATAGGCATCACATAGATCCTCTTTTGTGCGTTCTCCAGGTGTTTTGAGAACTTGCAATTTTGCTTGGAAATCTGGAGAAATGAATAACCGATTTTCAAATCATTTAGGGATGATTCTTTTTATTTTTTGTCAGTAGCTCATACACTAATTTGAGGCAATGAACGCCTCCATTGTAATATTTCCCTAACATTACAGCAAGCAACTCTGTTAGTCCCGATCCCTTAAATCAGTTGTTGATTGCTGACATAAAGAACATCTAAGTATGAAAGGTACAAAGGAATGGAAGGATTAATTCAAACTGCTCATGATGATCATTCCTAATGTCAACAATAAGAACATAGACTGGCTCTGGAAAAGTAAGATATTAATATGCTTTGCTTATGGTGACAGGACTATGAACTTGAAACCCTGTAAAAGCTCCTACAGTTTGTATTTCTGGAGAAAAACATTTTTCAAGGTCATCCAGTCTTGCCACTTAATGAATGTATGCTGTTTACCTTTGCATTGGTAGCTGTACTGTGCCAGTGGTAATGTCAATTGCCGGCCTTACAACTGGCTGACAACGCTTGAATGTTTTGTAAGGTTGTACTTAGTGTGCACTTAAGAGTTTTTTTTTTTTAGAGAGTTGGCGTTATATTTTGTGAGAAGCTAGCCACAGTGTTTATTGGAGTCATTTCAAGCAATAGTGTCAGGCTGCACAAACATGACATTTATTCTATGAGATGTGTTTGCTACCATCAGTGTCATCACAAAAGTAATCGTTGGCCAGGATGGCTGTAGCTGGATAACCTGAAGCCAGTTCATAATTGCAAACTGCGTGTTTTCGATGTCATATTTTCCCCATGATATATACGAAAACGAATTTAAAACATCTTGGTAGCTTACTCCAAGGAACCAGTTCTGCAGTTCAACTATCTTAAGACTTCTTGTGAGTCGATGTACAGTTAATGACTACTGAGTTTTGAAAAGAGTTCTATTTTTGGTGATATATGGGAATAATAAAGAAGACGATGGTGATACTTTTGCATCCTTACAAAGTGTAGCGAAGTCTCTCTCAGCAGGATTTCTTAGTAAGCTTAAAAACTGTCGAAGAAATATATGATGCTCTTCGTGATTATCCAATCTCTGCACATCAGGTAGCCACTTCATGATATGCACTTTTGATAGTTTTTCCTTCAAACATTGAACTACCGTATTCATGAATTGATGCTGTGTTATACACGGTTGTGCTCTGATTTTGGTGATAGTGGTCATAATGACATATCTTATTTCTAAACTATTCCTTTAATAACTGCTTGATTCTGCTTCTTTTGATCCATGACACATAAAAAATGTAGTATCCAATCAGATTATTTTAGTCTTACAGAAGACCTTATAGTATTTTGGGCTCATGCATTGGCAGAACAAAGGATCGGACATGGTGGAAGAAAATGTGTTAAATTTATGCAAAATATACATTCGGAAGTGTAATTTAGAATCATCAAATTTTTTGCTATACAGTGAACGAATATACTTTTTCCAACAAGATCTGTGATACTTAATTTCAGAAGCAAATAGGCTATTAACTTAATCTATTCCCCAACACACCATCTTCTAGATAAAAAGTGTGCAATTTGAATGTATTAGATGCATTCTCTCCTTTCATGTACCATATACAAAGATCTTTTTGATATAATATCCCTGTTTATTTCTGGAAAACCAAGGTTACACTTTCTGCTCACTTAGGTTTGGTTTGAAAGATTCTGTTACTGAGACTTAGGTAGCTCCTCATTTGCAAAGTGTATCCTTTTTGCCTGCTACTGAGCTTCTTTAAGGTTTCGCTGACTTGAAATTTCCGCTTTTCAAAGTTTATGAAAGAAGATACCATGTGATATATGCAAGGTTTTCCAATTTAAACTAATGTCTTTAAGCTGAGACTATACATATACAGGATAGTCATACTTATTTTCCTTACACTTGAAAGTAGAATATTTTATTCACATATTTTATTTGCGTATTCAAGAGATGTATAGCCAGCTCGTAAGGTGAGTTCCATTCATATAGGATTAAATAATGTAAGTAAATTATATAAGTCTGTCGCCATTCATTCAATCATATTTTCCTTCAGTTTTGTATATGTAAATTTTCTTTATTTTAGAAAATAAAATCTTAATTTCACATGATTCTATCACTAAGTCTTATGTAAACTTGTTAAAATGTATGCTGTATGACAAACACTAGCGATTGTTTCATGTTTCCAAGTGGTTGGAAGTACCAGGAAGGTTATTGAATAAAAATTAGCCTTTTCTTTTAATGTTCCATGAGGAGGTGGATGGAGTTAGCTGAGAGAGAGTTGCTTCACCTGCAACATTAGTACCCTTTCTTCAAATTACTATGTTGGTAACCTTACGCCACTAGAGCCATGCCCCCCCCCCCCCCCGCTTCGAGAAGGATTTATTAGAAATTACCAAAGTAAATTGAGTCAATATATGAGGACCTAGCAATGCATAGGAGAAGCGATCCAGCATATCCCTTAAACAGAGCCAACATCCCCCAGCCTCTCTCCAGCTACTACAAAACTCCTCTCAAACATGCATAGTGTATCCTCTCTAACGTGAATAGTGATTTCTATCCAACGTGTACCGTGTATAGTGTTATTCAAACATTGGTGATATTATTATGTGCCTAAGTTAAAAGTGTAGTGTGATAAAACAAGTACCTTTATAGTACACATTTTTATAACTTGCCCTGTGAGATTAGACTAAACATTGATGTGTATATATTTTGCTTAATCGTTCAGTAACTTTGTGTAAGCCTAAGGACCTATGAGTAACAGTTAAGTAAGTGTAATTCTTATTTATTTTCTATAAGTGCTAAGGTGTCATTTATTCATTGATTGTAAAGTAAAGAGACTTTTTAAATATTCAGTGTTCATATATATTATTGTCTGGGATTTGCGTATTATTCTCAGATGTCGGTATTTTTTTATATTGTGCATTAAATTATGTAATATAATGCTGGGGAGTCTGGGAGCTCGGGAATTTATGTAATTCACTACTTGTAATATATACATACATATATATATATATATATATATATATATATATATATATATATATATATATATATGTGTGTGTGTGTGTGTGTGTGTGTGTATGAGTGTGTGTGTGTGCGTGTGGAAGTGCGTGTATGTGTGTGGGTAGGTGGTGTATGTATATAAATATCATCGTCAACAGCTGTAACTAGTCCAAAGTAGGACAAGAGCCTCAGAGATTCCATTCCACTCATTTTTTTATGTGGTCTTTCTAATCCAGTCTATACCCAAACATTCTCTTGACTCGTCAGTCTAGTCGGCTCTCTCTCTCTCTCTCTCTCTCTCTCTCTCTACACACACACACACACACACACACACACACACATATATATATATATATATATATATATATATATATATATATATATATATATATATATATATATATATATATATATATATATATATATATATATATATATATATATATATATATACATATATATATATATACATATATATATATATATATGTATATATATATATATATATATATATATATATATATATATATATATATATATATATATATATATATATATATATATATGTATATATACAGACTGTATGTGACCCATCAATAATGACCCCTTTCTCTATGGTTTGACTACATCTTCTCCCCTTACCTTAAGGATGGGGAGAGACTGGGTAATCATATGTTTATCAATGTAGCTCAGTGTGACGGGAAAGAAATATCCCAATGACCTTATGTGGATGCCGTTCTATTACAGAAATACATTTCCATAACAACCGAATTCTTTTCATGTTCGATATACTTGAAGAGATACATAACTGAACCTATACTTTTTAATTATCTCATCCTAATGAGAGTTTTTTCACAAACTTGTTTTTATATTTAACATTTACGCAAGATTTTCATGTTCAAGTCTATCCAACCTCTTTCAGTTACCCTTCAATGCATTAGAATATTTTGTTTATCATTAATTGTAAGAAAGAAGAAGTGTATAAACACAAGAAGGCAAGTATATATGAAAAAGTGAATGCCAAACAAGCACGCGAGTAGAATTGGGGTTCCGGTGTCTGACGGGAAGATTTATCCTGACCTTTTGACACTTTCAACATATAATGAGTTTTGGAAATATCTGTTTTTAGTAGTTCTCCCACTTTTCTTATTTTTGTTTCTCTTAATCTGGTTGGGTTCATAATTTCTTTTGAGATAATGGAACCTAAAAGGCCACTATCGGTATAATAAAAAGTAATTAATCAGATAGTCCTATCAGTAATAAGTTAGGCATCTGATACGTAGAGCCATATTAAAGCCTTAAAACATAAGCTAGCGAAAATGTAAAGAACTACAGGGAAAAAATTATGGAAATATCACTAAGAGACAGAAAAAAGAATAACATTAATACGGGAGTAAAGAAGAGTAGACAATATTTAAACATGTAGGAAAAAGAAATGAACATAGGCAGGCCATATAAAGAGAAGGAAAGATAAGAGAGGGACATTAGGAATAAATGAATGTTTGCGTATATATTGAAAAAAACAAAACAAAAATCAAGCAAAGGAAGGAAGAAAATAGGGAGGACTGACGAAAAAACAAAGTTTGCGTAAGTAACTATCATTGAAAGACCATAAACAGAATTGAAGTGGAAGGACATACGCCTTTGTTCTGCAATGGACTAGTAAAGAGCGACATTGATTATGGTGATGCAAATGATGATGTTGCATATATACATACACAAACACACACACACACCCACACACACACACACACACACACACATATATATATATATATATATATATATATATATATATATATATATATATATATATATATATATATATATATATATATATATATAATATATATATATATATATATATATATATATATATATATATATATATATATATATATATATATATATATTATATATATATA
>NW_027170059.1:15000-20000 GCF_036898095.1 Palaemon carinicauda | reverse complement strand
ATAACCCCCTAACCAAAGTTGAACCATATGCCACAAAATCATAGGAAACTTACGGGGTTGGTAGGCCTTATCCTTAAAATCCCAATGCAAATTGAAGAGCAGCAGAAGATCCCATTGTTGAGAACTATGTATTCATACATCTTGATATTGCACTCTTCATGGTAGCACTCATGGTAAGCAATTGCAGGAGAGGTGGCTTTAAATTGAAGTGCTACTCCATCTTCATAGCACTTCTACACTCGAAGAAAATATTATCCAATATATCCAATATGTCCAATTTGGCCAATATATCACCCATCTGCCTCCTCACACTTCCCTCATTACCAGTAGGTGAAATTTTTTTCCCAAGGATGATGGAATCAGGAACTACAAATATTAAAATACAGCCAGCAGAGCCATCTATGGACTGAGCATATTATCCTTGAAACTCCCAGTATTTCTTTTTGATTTTGCTTTGTATGGCAAAAGGGGGGTTTCAAGGATGAAACAAATATGAACATAAATAAATATACATATACACAATTTTATAAATTTTCTACAGAATTAGTATATAAAATAATTCTTCAACACTCCAAAGGGGGGATTCGAATTTAGTCAAAATTCGAATGGTAAAGGTAATGTTACAAAATTAAGTAACATTCTAAGGAGAAAAAATAAAAATTACCAACACCCAAATATATACTACATACTAATTTCTCAACATATCTCTTGTTCTTGCCTCACTAATGACAGCAGCCTCTCTCTTTTTTCTTTGGTGTGTACTACTGTCCTCTTTAATATCTGCCTTTTCTTCACTGTCATTAGTCACAGGGCTTAAGAGAGGTATTACTGAAGTAACATGCCGTCTTACAGTTTCACGAGAAGCTCCCTTAAACACAGCTATGTCAGTTACTTCATCCAAGTCATTTAATTTTACTTTTTTAACAATACCCATTGGGTAATTTGAAGGTTTCATGTGCGGTTCTTTTAACAGAACAATATCACCTATTTGAATTCTTTTATGTGTCACTGGTTTATATCTACTCCTTTCGTCTGTAGCTTGTGAAACTAAGTGTGCTATAAATTCTGAATTATAAATGTTAATAAGTCGAGACCTCACATTTCTAAGTTTTTGATACTTGTCTAAAACTTTGCTAACATGATCATCTGCCGTCCAGTTCAGATCTTCATCTGGATTGCCCTGCAAGTCAGGAATAATGTTAATAGACAGCAATTCATGTCCATGAATTAATATTTCTGGTGTAATTGCATCAGGCACTTCATCTGTGATACTGTCTCTCAACCCTTCTTTGAAGGCAATAGGGCGCCTGTTAACTAAGTGAACGGTTTGCTCTACAAAAAACTCAAAATCACGGAAGTCTAACACATTATTTCTTAATGCTCCATAGATTAAACGCTTACTCATCTTAACACAAGTCTCAACAAGTCCTCCTAATTTGTTACATCCCTTTGGATACTGCTGAAACTTAATTGACTTTACACCATTTTCTTCAAAATATGCCTGACTCTCAGGATCACCCAGAAAATTAGTGACCACATTAGCTCCAGCTACCAACTGAGATCCAAGATCTGACAAGACTAGTTGAGGGATTCCATACTGATATGAATGCATTTGAAAAGCTCTTAAAAATTCTTTTGTAGTGAGATCTAAACAAATTTTTAAATTAATTGCCCTCGACCAGAGACAAGTTAAACATAGAACCCAAACTTTGCTCTTTTTACCATTAAGCTTAACGTTATACGGTCCAAAATGATCAATAAAAATATACCTGAATGGTATAGAGGGAGGGTCAATCCTAAAATCGCGATAGGCACTTTGATTGACCTTAACCGTTCTCTCTTTGAATCTCTTACAAATGACACATTCTTTGATGACCTTTTTTACTACTGAAAAGTAATGTGGAATCCAAAACTTTTTTCTCATCTCTGTCAAAAGGGAATAAACACCAGCATGAGAGAATTTCTCATGAAAATCTTTTATTACTAACCGAGTTAACTTACTGTGTTTGTGAAGCAAAATAGGAAAGTTGACAAAAGTATCTTTTCTCCATTTAGGCATCTTACTTCTAATTCTTAAGAGTCCATGATCATCCATGTATACATTAAGTTGAGCAATAATATTAGGAATATCCTTTACTCTCTTATTTCTGTTTTCTAAATACTGGAAAACTTCACCATACCAGATTCTCTGATCATTCCTTATGATGTGTCTAGTAGCTTCCAAATGAAAGGAGGATGCATCACCAAAGTTAAAAGAAACTGAGTTTGCTCTTCTTTTGAGCAAAGCAATGAATTTAAGAACGTACTCGTGAATTCTAACAAGCTTAGAGAAGCTGGAACACTTGTCCAGGACGACTAAATGTTCAGGGTTTGATTCTGCTAAGACTTGGGATTCACTTAATTTAGATGCAGAAATTGAGAAGGAATTTTCATTCAATGGATTAAAATTTGGATTGGGTACAACTATATCAAATGTGTCAGCATTACTGCACAGTTCATCCCTTTCACATCTTAAAAATTCTGGGCCAGAGAAATAATTAGTTTTCAAAAGCTGTTTGTACGACATAGGCCTAGTTATACAATCTGCAGGGTTCAAGATACCACTGACAAAACAAAATCTAACTGGGTTATTTTCACAGGTCCTTTGAATGTGATCCAAACGATTCATGATAAAGACACTCCTTTTATTCATTTTATCTAATTTGTTCACATAAGAATTAATCCAGCTCAGTGAAACCATGCTATCCGTATACAGTACTGATTCTACAATTCTAATAGGTTTAGGGCACTGAGGACCTGCCAAATCCTTACTCAAATCCAATAATGTTTCTGTTCCCAAAACTATCCCTTGGAATTCTAGAGATGGAATACTTTTGCTTTCTAACTGCTTGTTAACCAAGCGATTCTTTGCTAGAACAAAACTGACTTGCTTGGTTTCTATGCACTGAATAAAAATTGTTGTCCCATAGATTATTTTACTGCTGTCAGTAAATGCAATTAAACGATATGACCCATTTCTCTCCCCGACAAATCTAGGTACCTCAATTGGAGGAGTCATGTTAACTTGTTTGGCTATGTTACGCCATTCTCGTTGTTGCTCAATGGACAATTCTGTATCCCATCCTAGAGAAGTGTTTAATTGAAGTTCATGCATAAATAAACGAGCTCTGTTTAAAATAGGTCCATTGAAATTATATGGATCAAAATTTGAAGCAATGCTTTTCAATATCAGTCTCTTAGTGTTTGCTTTAGAGTCTAGCTCAAGTTTAGGAGAGGAAATACAATCTGTTATTCGGTTCCACTTTAAACCAAATAATTTTACTACATCAGGAGTGACTTCATCCAAATTTTTATCTATTTTTTCTTGGAGCATAACATCATTGGTAACGAATTGTTGTAATTCAAATTTATATGGATTAAAAATGTTATTCAAGTTATCAAAACCCCAGTGTAAGCTTTCAGAATCATTTGCAGTGAACGCACCATTATCCATGTATATCAAAGAGTAAATAAGTTTCTTCAATTCCTTTAAGTTGTCCAAATCACCTTCAGTGTCTAGCATCAATAGTTTGTACAAACCAATCATCAATATTGTTGGGCTACACCTTAGCCCAAAACTTAGACGAAGATTCTTGTATGCTATAATGGTAAAATCTCCTTTGCTTACATTTTTAAACCAAAAGAATAATAATTTACTTTGATCAGTTTCATTTAATGTTATCTGCTGGAAAGCTTTCTTTAAATCAAAGCAGAATAAATGAGAATCAAACCTTAAAAGTAGCAAGGCAGTAGACAATTTCTGATTAATACAAGGGCCAGCCCACATTGCCTGATTGTGGCTAATAGAGGGGGAGCCATTACTTTGTTTTTCACACAAATTAGAGAGAAAAACCATTCGGCATTTAGTAGTACTGCGGTCTAACTTAAATATTCCCATGTGCGGCAAAAAACTGTACTCTGGGTGTTCTTCACAAAACTTATCCAAATTATCAATCCTTTCAATTAAGTTTTGAGCTACCTGAGTCTTTATGTTATCATCCATTAATCTCAAAAATTCATCATTCTTCGATAATTTCTTTAGGTTAGATTTCAAAATTTGCTTTGCTAAATTTGTGTTCTTTCCCAGCAAATGAGAAACACGACCATTCCATAAAAGTGGCATTATCAACCTGCCTTCTTCATCTCTTTGTGTATTATTAAGTAAATAACTAACTAATTTCTTATTATGTTCAGTACTCTCCCCATCTAAGTCAGTTCTATCTTTGTGCAAATAATATGAGCATTCTCGCTCTAAAATATGATCAGTAGCTTCTTGCAATTTATGCTCGCTGATCCTGCCATCATGATCTAAAATACAGATTGTAGGATCCTCTGCACTTCCAATACATCTAACACTAGACTTGAAACATGAAGTCATAGGAAATTTAATATTATCCAGTGATTTACCTTGCTCATTTAAATTCTCTTCCAAGCCAAAAAGTAAATGAGTATCATCATGCAGGCTAGGGAGAAATTTCAAATTTGCAATTAATTTCTCAATGTTTCCTATTAACATAATGCCAAATCTTGTTTCATAGTACACACACTGACCACTATGACCAAAACTAACCATCTTTTCCATGAGACAATGAGCTGAATTTGCCCCCAGGACAAACTGAATGTTTGATATGTCTTCTCTAGCCTCATCAAGAAACTCATCTAAAAGCTTATAACCATAATTTCTAAAACTTCTAACAACTTTACCAAGGCCGGGTAAATTCAAATTTATATCAATACCTGGGACACAAATAGCTTCTATATTATGCGCTGTCTCCCCAATCTTAACAGAAATTTGAACTATCTTGGTACGATAGCATTTTGCTCCATTAAACCCATTGACAACAAGATCAAAATTATCTTTCACAACTTTGAAACACTGACCTTCTAAAGCACACTCAGAAATGAAATTAGCTTGGCTACCTGAATCCTTCAATCCTCTTATTTTA
The DNA here is from genome assembly GCF_036898095.1 of Palaemon carinicauda. Lineage (NCBI taxonomy): Eukaryota > Metazoa > Arthropoda > Malacostraca > Decapoda > Palaemonidae > Palaemon > Palaemon carinicauda. The sequence goes on along the minus strand of NW_027170059.1, from coordinate 15,015 downwards.
CTAGGGCCCAAAGTA
>NW_027170058.1:12500-15000 GCF_036898095.1 Palaemon carinicauda | reverse complement strand
AAAACAAGACCTATTTTTTTAGGGTCTTGGCTGGTAACTCATCAGAGGCCTTCAAGGCTATTGCTGCCTTTGAAAGCAAGCACAAAAACATTCAGATGATTGCCAAACCGAACAGGCAAGGACAGTGGACCATATCCACCAAAGACGCAAGGGCACTGATAACCTTGCGAAGCACCTCAGACATTAAGCTATTGGAGCTGAAAGAAGAGGAAAAATTAAAAAAAGCAGTTGTGGTTGGCTACCCAACTGATATGATGGAAAGCCACCTAACTAAATTACCAAATATCACTGCAGCGGAAAGGATGAAGAATAAGGCAGGCTTCCTTACAAAAGCCATACTGGTGACATTCAAGGGTCCACACCCACGAAGAGTCGACCTGGGCATCTTTGGCAGCTTCAGGGTCAACAAATATTACCCTGATCCCCTCAGATGTTACAACTGCCAGAAGTATGGGCATCATAAGGACCAATGCCAAGCAAAGGTCCCAACCTGTGCTGTCTGCAGCCTCAAGCACCCCACACAGGAGTGCATTGACAAGAAGGCTGCTGGAATACCCACAGTCAAAAAGTGTTCCAACTGCAAGAAAGGGCATACTGCAATGGCCTGGGGATGCCCTGAAAGGGTAGCAAGAGTAATTGCTGCCCTCCCCAAAGACAAAAGGGACCCATCAAGAGTAAGAGCGGCCCCCAAACCTCTACCCAGAAGGAGATTTTATACCCAGGAGGAGCTAAACAGGCACTCCAACTCCAGAACAAGAACCAGGTCAGTATCTAAACCCAGAGCCAGATCTACCTCCAAGGCTCCAACCGAAGGTCCGAAACCACTGCCTAGGACCATCTTCATAAAGACCACGGTCCTAAAAGACAAACTGACCGAACTAGTCACTCAGGCCGTGACTGGAAAAATCAATGCTGCAACAATTGCTACCAGCATTGAACAAGTCCTAAAAGACTTGCTCTCCAGGAATAAGTCCTCCCAATCCCCCTCTCTTGCTATCCAGGAGATCACTTCTCACTCCTCACCAACCACACCTACCATTCCATCACCTCAATCACCCGTACCTTCCACATCCTCCACTTCAGTCCCAGCACCTATCATACCACTCACCCCATCCATCATCCCATCATCCACTCTCACCCCATCCACCTCATCCACTTCATCCTCCGAGGTCAAGGCAATTGCCTTTGCCCCTAGGGACCCTAGACAATACTCTTCAACCTACACCATGGAGTAAGAGTTCTGAACTGGAACTCAGCCGGTGTTAGACCAAAGATCTCCTCCCTAATTGCAATATGCAAAACTGAGAATGTAGATGTCATCCTGCTACAAGAAACCAATCTTCCAGCAGGAAAGAAACTAAAAATCCCAGGCTACAATGCCTACATCGCACCACAGATAGGCACAGACAGAGGACTAGCTACATTAGTTAAAACTAGCATACCAACAACAAGGTTACACAACCCTATTCCCTGTGGCACCAACATAGAGACACTAGCAGTAACAATAACATTACTGAATCAAAAAATAGACATATACAACATATACAGAAAATTACATAGGGAGGATACAGGAGAGTTACAACTAACTCAACTCTTTGCTCACACAGAAAGAACACCAACAATTATCTGCGGGGATTTTAATGCACACCACCCCATACTATCATCCCCATCAAGGACAAACCCCTCAGGGGAACACATAGCTTTCGCCCTGGATGAATTTGAGGGAGTCTCCCTCCTAAACACAGGGCAACCTACACACATAAGAGGTGGAAGACTAGATCTGACTTTTGCCACAACAGCCATTAGACACCTAACCAAGTGGCAAGTACACTCAACCCTGATAAGTGATCACTTTGCCACAGTGACAGAATTAGACTTACAACAACTACCTCCAATCCCACCACCCCCACCAAGATGGAACCAGGACCTAGCAGACTGGGTCTGCTTTCAAACAACCATAGAGGAATGGGCAATCAGCTACGCTCCTCCAGAGGACATAGACCAGCTAGAAAAAGACCTAGTTGAGGCCTTTCACAATGCAGCCAACAGAGCTATGCCACTAAAAACAACACAAGGTAGTTACACTTACAAAGACTCCTGGTACTACTGCCCAGAAGTCAGAAGACTAAAAACCAGACTAAACAGAGTCACAAAAATATACAGAAGAAGATCCACAGTAGAAAACAGAGAGCTACTACAAACAGTCAAAACTGAAACAAATGAAAGAATCCATGAAATCAGAATTGAAAAATGGATGGAATGGTGTTCAAGCCTGTCAGGATACACCAATCTAACTCAGCTTTGGAAATGGCTAGGCAGAGTAGCCGGAAAAAAGAGAAAGACACCAATTGCCACACACCCACACCCACATGAGGAGGCTGAAAGAATTGCAACATCCTTTGCAAACAGAACACTGTCAATCAATCTCTCCCCCGAAACCAGAATGCAACAAGAGCAACTGGCACCATCAAGATGGGAAGAGATCAACACAGCCTGCCTT
>NW_027170057.1:2500-5000 GCF_036898095.1 Palaemon carinicauda | reverse complement strand
TTAGAAAGACGCATCGTCGTCATCCCGATGTAGGTGCCAGGACATTCCTGGACGGGGCATTTATATCGGTACACTACGTTCGTCTTTTACAAGTCATCTTGCATGGCGGGGGCAGGGTTGTTTTTCGTTATCAAGTCTCGTGTTTTTGCTGATTGGTAATAAATTATGAGGTTGATTTCAGTATCCTCTGCCGTGGCAAAAACGTTGTTTTTTATTATATTTTTCATAATCTTTTCTTCTTCGTTGTAGTTTACGCTCATAATGCCTTTATAGTAAAGATTTATTTTTGCTGGCGTGTTGGTATCATTAGGGCCTTCATTCTGGTACCATTTCTCGATTTCTTTTTTAATTTGCCGATTAATGTCCTTATTCGTGAAGCCATTATTCACCAGAATTTTAGTAACTCTGTCAAGTTCCTCGTGGGTGCCTCTCCACGAAGAACAGTGAGAAATGGCTCTCCGAATAAAAGCCTTAATGGTGGCAGTTTTATACCGACTAGGGCACTCGCTGTCACCATTCAGACATAGGCCGAGATTCGTTGGTTTTACGTACACCGAGGTACTAAAACTATCATTGCTTGTTTCTACAAGGACATCAAGGAAGGGGAGACGTCCTTGGAGGCTGTGCTCTAGGGTGAACCTGAGCGAGCTGCATTCCTCGAAAATTCGGCGAAGTTCTTCTATGCTCTCCTGATTGGCCGTTTTTATGAAAGTATCGTCAATGTAGCGTACATAGAGGTCTGGTTTACTGATTTTTCGAAAAACTCTCTCCTCGACTACTCCCATATAAAAATTAGCAAAGAGGACGCCTAAAGGGGACCCCATAGCGACTCCATCTTTCTGAATAAATATATGGCCCTTATGGGTAGTGAAAGGGGCTTTCTTGGTGCATATTTCTAATAGTGCACGGAGAGAGGCCTCGGGGATGTTGAGGGTGGGTGTCGTTGTATCCCTATAAACTCTGTCCATTATGAATTTTATTGTTTCATTCACGGGAACGTTAGTAAATAGGGACTCGACATCCATGGAGGCAATAACTCCGTCACTTGTGGAATTTCTCAGTTTTTCTAGGAATTCTGCTGATGATGTCACACAATATTTATTGGGGATATAGGGTGTGAGTAAGGTGTTCAGTCTCTTAGCAAGCTGGTATGTAGGGGCAGGGCACTGGCTGATAATAGGCCTGAGAGGGTTCCCTTGCTTGTGCGTTTTTACATTTCCGTATAAGTAGCCGAGCCCAAAATCACCTGAAATAGGTGGCAAATGGACGGCGTTGGTGGCAGCATTAATGGTTTGTATAATGCTGTTTGCTTCCCTCTTGATATCCTCAGTGGGGTTGCGGGACACGATTGTCCCGCAACCCCACTGAGGATATCAAGAGGGAAGCAAACAGCATTATACAAACCATTAATGCTGCCACCAACGCCGTCCATTTGCCACCTATTTCAGGTGATTTTGGGCTCGGCTACTTATACGGAAATGTAAAAACGCACAAGCAAGGGAACCCTCTCAGGCCTATTATCAGCCAGTGCCCTGCCCCTACATACCAGCTTGCTAAGAGACTGAACACCTTACTCACACCCTATATCCCCAATAAATATTGTGTGACATCATCAGCAGAATTCCTAGAAAAACTGAGAAATTCCACAAGTGACGGAGTTATTGCCTCCATGGATGTCGAGTCCCTATTTACTAACGTTCCCGTGAATGAAACAATAAAATTCATAATGGACAGAGTTTATAGGGATACAACGACACCCACCCTCAACATCCCCGAGGCCTCTCTCCGTGCACTATTAGAAATATGCACCAAGAAAGCCCCTTTCACTACCCATAAGGGCCATATATTTATTCAGAAAGATGGAGTCGCTATGGGGTCCCCTTTAGGCGTCCTCTTTGCTAATTTTTATATGGGAGTAGTCGAGGAGAGAGTTTTTCGAAAAATCAGTAAACCAGACCTCTATGTACGCTACATTGACGATACTTTCATAAAAACGGCCAATCAGGAGAGCATAGAAGAACTTCGCCGAATTTTCGAGGAATGCAGCTCGCTCAGGTTCACCCTAGAGCACAGCCTCCAAGGACGTCTCCCCTTCCTTGATGTCCTTGTAGAAACAAGCAATGATAGTTTTAGTACCTCGGTGTACGTAAAACCAACGAATCTCGGCCTATGTCTGAATGGTGACAGCGAGTGCCCTAGTCGGTATAAAACTGCCACCATTAAGGCTTTTATTCGGAGAGCCATTTCTCACTGTTCTTCGTGGAGAGGCACCCACGAGGAACTTGACAGAGTTACTAAAATTCTGGTGAATAATGGCTTCACGAATAAGGACATTAATCGGCAAATTAAAAAAGAAATCGAGAAATGGTACCAGAATGAAGGCCCTAATGATACCAACACGCCAGCAAAAATAAATCTTTACTATAAAGGCATTATGAGCGTAAACTACAACGAAGAAGAAAAGATTATGAAAAATATAATAAAAAACAACGTTTTTGCC
>NW_027170055.1:2500-10000 GCF_036898095.1 Palaemon carinicauda | reverse complement strand
AAGGAGGAATTGCGGCTGAGTAAGGAGCGTGAGGAGAGGTTGCTAATAGAGAATGAGAGGTTGAACTGGGAGAATGCGGCGATGCAGAAGGAGCTTAGGGAGTTAAAGGGGACAGTAGAGAGAGTGGAAGAATGTGTTGAGATGAGGATGCGAGAGAATGAAGAACGAATGGAGAAACGAATGGAAGATATGATGGGGCAAGTCATGGGGATGATGAAAACTATAATGGGTGAAGGTGCAGTCGGAGGAGTGTCCTCAGCTTCGGGTAATGGGTTGGTAGTGAAAGAGAAGGTTAAGGTAGGTGATAATGGGAAAGGAAGTGATAGTGATAGTAGTAATAGTGATGGTGATATTGAAGATAAGGGAATTAGGCATAGTAAGGATGAACAGAAAGGGGAGAGGAAAGATGAAAGGAAAGGTAAAAGTGATGTGAAGAAAGAGAAGAAAAAGTATCAGGCTGATAGCAAGGACGATCGTGAATGGGTGAAAGTGGTAAGTAAGAAAAAGGGTAAGAAGGGAATGGTTAAGGATAGGAATTTAAGTGTGGAAGTGGATTCATTATATTCGAATGAGGAAGAAGGTAACAAGGGAGTAGACAGTGATGATAGCAGTGAGAATGAACGTGATGTGTGTAAGACTGTGTTTATGAGAGAGGTACCTCGGTGTGAAAGGTTCAATGAGCATAGCAGTAGGGATGTAAATGATTTTTTCAAGGAGTATGAGAGGTATTGTCAGGATAAGTATGGTGATAGTAAAAGAGTTTGGGCTAGGGAGTTAGGAGAATATTTGACTGGGTATTTGTTGACGATGTATGGAGTGATAATGAGTGTAGGGGACGTTGATTATGAAAGTGTGAAAACGAGAATAACTGAGCAGGTAAAACGTATGAAAGGGAGTGTTAAGTATAAGCGTAAAAATGATTTTGATGAGGCAAGGATGAATGCAGGAGAAGCTATATCAATGTACGTATGTAGGTTGGAAACTTTAGCTAGGAAGAAGTATGGGGATGAAGGTATAAATGAGAATAAGGAGTTAATGAGGAAGTTTTTGGCAACAGTACCTGAGAATGTGTGTGAATTTATTAATTTGAAACGCAAAGAGAAAATGAGGTGGACGCAAGAGAGATTGACATGGGATGATATACTAGAGATAGTTGAGGATTATGAGTTAGATAGGTGCATGAAAGAAAGTAAATCTGTGAGTGTAAGAACTGGAATGGAAGAAAGTGTAATAGAATTTGGTAGTTATAAGGACGCAATTTTGAGAGGACCAATGAGGGTAGCTGATAATGTAGTAGATAGGAGTGTTAGGGCGAGTAATGTGGGAATACCTGTAAGGACAAATGAAGGGTTTAGGCAAGGGAATCAGGTTTGGAGGGATAGGAGTGCTAGTGCGCCGCAAGATAGGTCAGGTAGTTGTATCCGTGAAGAGAAGTGTTATAGATGTGGGAAAGTAGGACATAAGAAGAATGAATGTAGATGGGCTCTTGGTGCTTGTTTTGGATGTGGTGAGGTAGGGCATAGAATTAGCGAGTGCAAGAAAGAGAAAGGGGTAAAATGTTATCGGTGTGGTATGACAGGGCACATAGCGAGTGGATGTCGGAGTAATCGTACAAATGTGATTTGCGGTAATTGTGGTAAGGATGGTCATTATGCTAGAATGTGCAAGGAGCCACGGGGTAAGTGTACTGAATGTGGTGCAGATGGGCATGTAGCTAGGGTATGTAGGAAGAAGGGAGTAAATCAGCCAGGATGTTCGGGAAACTAGAGTGTAAGAGGGTTCAGCTGGGTGAGTCCTCGAGTGTGTGTGGAGTGAATGTGATGCATGTTCGTGAAGGTTTATTACATGAAGACGTGATGGGCGAAAGAGCTTATGACTGCATGAGTGCAAAAGTAAATTTTAATGGAATAGAGCTAGTTGGTCTGATTGATACTGGTTGTGGTGTCAATTTAATGTTTAGGAATGCATACGATAAGGTAAGGGATGTGTGTGAATTTAGGGGGTGTAAAGGTGAAGTGAAAGGGATCGGTAATTTAAGTATGTCTGTGCAAGGAAAGTTACGAGAAAATGTTATGATTGGGGGGCTGATGATGGAAGATAATGATTTTTATGTGGTTGAGGGAGTAAATGACAAATACGATGTGTTGTTAGGTTATAACTTCTTGAAAAAATGCGGTATGATTGTACATCCTAGTGTAAATATGATAGAGATGAAAGTTAAGGGTAAATTTTGTGGGGAATTTTATTTGAATGAAGATGGTAGTGTATGTACGAAGGTATGGAAAGGTGTGCCGTTAATAGCAAAAGAAGGTGTTAAATTGTCTAAAGATGCGAGTGAGGTTGTCAGTGTAAAAGTTGCATGGCCGAATAGTCTGGGAATTGCCAATAGTGACAATTGTGAATATGTAGTGGAAGGTTCGGAAGCAAGTAATTTGGTGAAAGCAAGTGTGCATGTGTATGATGGTATTTTGAATTTGCAGGAGCCGAAGGTGTATGTGAGCTTGTTGCCGACTGTAAGGAGGAAGAGAATACGGGGTATACGTGAGGGTGATTGTATGGGATGTATGTATACGTTGGTCAATGTAGAGGATGAAAGGTATGTTAAATTGAGACGGGTTATGACGGGTAAGATAAAGCCGGATGACGATTGGGACTATGAAAGTTTGAAAGAAAGAATTAATGTAGATGAGAATATAAGTGAGGGGGAAAGGGAACAATTGTATAGGATGTTATGGGATAGACGGAGAGTTTTGAGTCGCGGTGACGAGGATTGTGGGGGATCAAAGCTGCCTGAATTCAAGATAGTTCTTAGTAATGATACCCCCATATATCAGCGTCCCCGACATTTTTCTCCGCCTATTGCCAGAGAAATAGAAGAGCAGTGCCAGGAGTTAGAACAAATGGGTGTAATAGAAAGGAGTGAGAGTGCCTGGAATAGCCCTATTGTACCTGTAAGAAAGCCGGATGGAAGTTTACGGATGTGTATTGATTATAGAAAGGTGAATGAAGTAACTGTTAAAGAACGTTTTCCGATGAATGTAGTGTCTGACTGTGTGTATAAGATGCATGGTATGAAAGTTTTTACAAAGTTAGATTTAGTTAGGGGCTATTACCAGATGCCTCTGGCAGAGGGGAGCAGGCCCATTACGGCATTTTCAAGTAGAAGTTGTCATTTTCAGTTTAAAAGATTAAGTTTTGGCCTTGCTAATGCGCCTGCTGCCTTCCAGAGGGCGATGAATGTAGTTTTGGCTGGGTTTGATAGACAGAAGGTGACTGTTTTTATTGATGATATTTTGATTGCTAGTGAGACAGTTGAGGAACACATGCAGTTGCTTGAAGCAGTATTAGAACGGTTGATAGAAGTTGGGGTGAAAGTTAAGCTTGAAAAGTGTACATGGTTGGCCGGGGAGGTGGAATTTCTTGGGCATGTGGTGAGTGAATCGGGTATAAGGAAGAGTGAAAAGTTTGTGAGTAAGGTGAGAGAGTTTCCACGTCCTCATACGGTGCGTGAGTTGAGAGGGTTTCTTGGGTTAATTGAATTTGGTCGGAAGTTTGTCAGAGATTGTTCGGGAATAGGGAAGCCTTTGAATGAGTGGACAGGTAAGAGAAATAGTACGAGACTGAAATGGGATGAGCGTATGATTGAAGCATTTGAAAACTTGAAAGAAGAGGCTGCGAGAGACGTCACTTTGGCTTTTCCCGATTATAGTGAACATGCGAGTATGCTAGAGTTATATACGGATGCTAGTGGGATTAGTATGGGCGGTTGCTTGGTTCAAATGCAAAGAATAAACGGAGATGAACAGTTGAGAGTGATAGCGTATGTAAGTAAAGCATTTAATAAGGCTGAGCGAAGGTATTCCACGATTGAAAGGGAGTTGGCTGCGATAAGGTTTTGCGTGAAAGCGTTGAAGGTATTTTTGTATGGTGTGAAATTTATTGTGCGTACTGACCATCAGCCCCTAGTGTACATGATTAGGAAAGAGTCTGTGAATGCTAGAGTTGCGAGGACAATAGAGGATTTGAATGAATTTGACTTTAAGCTAGAATATGTACCTGGGAGTAAGAACGTGATAGCAGATGCGATGTCAAGAATGCATGGTAAGATAGAAGAGAGTAGCGAGAATGATAGTAATTTTGAAAGGTTGCCGGAAGATTTAATGGTGGTACAAAGTTTTGAAGGGGATGACATGGTGTATAAATGTATTTTGTGTGGGTTAAATAAGGTTAAATTGAAGGGTTTGAATAGGGATATACCTGCTAGTATAGATGAGCTTAGAATGAGTGTTAGGAATGAAGTATCAAAAGAAATGGCATATAAGGAGGAGGATAGTATGCTTGAGGGTGAATTGTTATCAAAAGTATTGTTGGTAGTAAGTATGTTATATGGTGTCACTGTTTATTTGTATTTTGGGTGGAATCGTCCGATGCAGTACCGAGCAAATAAAGAGACTGAAAGGGAGTATATATTGAGGTTACAATGTAATGAAAGATGTTGCAAGTTGTTGAGTAAGAAGGAGGATTGTCCGAGTGATTTGAATCAGAGTGGTATGAGCATAGAAGATAGCGAAGATGACCATGGGTGTGATAAGGATGACCCTATTGATAGGAGAGTAAACATTTGTATGCATGGTGTAAAAGGAAGAATGATGACGTATGTGGGTATAAATGAGAATGAATACTGTAGTTTAATTGATACAGGTGCACAAGTGTCATTAGTGAATATGTCTGTTATCAAGGAAATAGAGCGGTACAATTGGGAAGTGAAACGGCAATGTACGAGTGTGAGAATTCATGGGATAGGTAAAGGAAGTTTGCTAGTTTGGGAAGAAGTGCGTTTGAAAGTAAAACTGGGAAGTATGGAGGTGGAACATAATTTTATTGTAATGGGAGAGAATGAGATGCCTAGTTGTTTTTTGATAGGAATTGACTTTTTAAGATTGCATGATTTATCAGTTGATATTGGTAGTGGTTTGCTTCTGAAAAATGGATGTGAAGTAGTTGTGATAGAAGATAATAGTGTATTTATGGCGAATTTTGTTGGCATGGTTGATATTACGAGGAGTGAGGATGATCTACTGACTAAAGAGGAGGTGGAAGAAATGCAAGATGAATGTGAGGAAATTAAAAGGTTACGTGAATGTATGTTGAATAGTATTGAGGTAGAAGAATGGTCGTCTGATTTAGAGGTGTATAAGAAAGTTAGTAAGAGACTTATTGTGTGTAAGAATATTGTTTATTTTCTACATAAAGGAATGGATGAAGATATATATGTTCCTGTGTTTCCAATGCATGCAGCAGTAAGTATGTGTATGTTAGTGCATGACAGATATGGGCATATGGGTAAGAATAAATTATGGGAATGCATGCGTGAGAGATTGTTTACACCTGGGTTGAGTCAGATATGTAAGGATGTAGCGACTACGTGTGAAGATTGCCAGAAAGGGAAGTATCAGAGAGTGCATGCTAATCCGCCTGTTTTGAGATTACGTATGAAAGAACCATTTGAGATGTTTGTGATTGATTGTGTTTCGTTGCCTGTGACTGCGAGAAGACATGTGGGAATGATTGTTATGGTTGATCACATGAGTAAATTTACCTATGCAATACCCATCAAGGATAAACGGAGCGAGACTGTTGCAAGAATGGTTGGTCAAGTGATGTTGCCGATGTGTGTGTGTAAGCCTGTGAGAATGTTAAGTGATAATGGCCCTGAGTTTGTTGGATGGGAGTTTGAGCAGATGTTAAGAGAATGGGGTATTGAACATGTGTATTCGACTCCTTATATGCCAAGTGCGAATGGGTTGGCTGAAAGGACTGTAAGAACATTAACTGAAATTTTGCGAATGATGAGTACATGTGGTAATGATTGGGATTTGTATGTTGGTAGAGCGTTATGGGCTTACAATGCAACAGTGCATAAGAGTACGGGTATGTCTCCATGTAAGTTTGTTTTAAATTTTGAAAAGATAATAAGACCGAGGTTGGGTGTGTCGGAGGATGATAGAGATGTGTGGAGGAAAGCAAATAAGAGGTTTGAAAGCTTTAAAGTTGGTGAGAGAGTGATGAAAGAAGTAATTGAAAAGGGTAGAATGAATGTAAATAAGGTGCGTGATAAATTTGAAGGTCCCTATGATGTGTTAGAAGTTGGTTCAAGTGGATTAAGTTACGTTTTGGGTAAGTTGTGTGTGGGTGGTATTGTGGAAAAAATTAGGGCCCACCACAACCAGTTGCGTAAATGGAAAGAGGTACCTGAGTATATCCAAGAGAATGGGATGAGTAAATGGTTGAAAAGGAACAAGGGTGAACCTAGTATGTATGAGGACTTAGGTCTGGAAGGTAAACAGTTAGTGTTAGTAGAATATAAGAAAAGGAAGAATACAAGAGCTTTAAGTAAAGATGAAAGAAGGGGAAATTTTATAAGTAAAAGTGAGAATAGAAATAAGTATGACAAGGGTGTAAATGTGCAAGTGTGTATGGAAGATAAATGTGTTAATACAGATGAATCATGGCTGAGTATGAATGATACCTATAGTGTGTGTGGCTTTTCCTTAGGTGATGTAAAAGAAAGGATGACGAATGCGAGAGTGAGAGATAGGAGAATGATTAGTAGTATGAATGAATCTTTTACTAAAGTTGAGAATGTTTTTGATGAAATGGATGAACTGTTTACAGAAATGAGTGTAATTATAGGGCCAGATGAGAACGAGGTAGATATGATTGTACATGATATATTAGATGATAGGGATTTAGATAGGAATAGTGTTAATGTAGCTAATGATTGTGATAAGGAAGAAGTGAATGAGAGAGTATATGGAGGCCCAGTTACTCGGAGTAGAGGTCCCGTTCCCGACTGCGACTGGGTTATGAAAAAAATAATGTAAGTGTTGTGTGAGAAGGATTTGGCAAAGTAAGGGGGAGGAATGTGGAGGATTTATTTTTGCTTTATTTTATTTTTGTTTTTGCCAAATCCTGAGAGAGAGAGAGAGAGAGAGAGAGAGAGAGAGAGAGAGAGAGAGAGAGAGAGAGAGATTGTGTTAGCGAGCGAAAGTAGTTAGGTTAACGATCGTTTGTGGTGAGAAAGACTGTTGGTATAAATGAGATTGTTTGTTTACATGTTTTAGTTAGGTTACGACAGTGGTGAATGTTTCGGAGCGAATGCTTTTTTATTTGACTGCAGCATAAGGCAGTTGTGTGAGAGCTGGATTATATATATATTTTTTCGACCAGCGTGGAAGTGTTTTTTGATTTTCAAAGTAAGTACAGTTTTGTTTATCTTTGCTTGTCGTGATTGTGAATGATAGGAACAATTTATTATTTATCTTTGATTATAGTGCGATAGTTCAGTTAGCTAGAAGTGTTCGTAAGTGTTTTTCTTTTTTATTTTGGCAGGCTGCGATTCCTCCTTTGGAGAGACCGAATTTTGAAAGTGGATTTATTGTTGATGACCTGGCCTGTATTAAGATTTTGTTTGTACTGCTCATTTGACTGCTCAACTGT
>NW_027170054.1:25000-30834 GCF_036898095.1 Palaemon carinicauda | reverse complement strand
TATTAAATAATAATAATAATAATAATAATAATAATAATAATAATAATAATAATAATAATAATAATAATAATAATAATAATAATAATAATAATTTTAATAATAATAATTTTAATAATAATAATAATAATAATAATAATAATAATAATAATAATAATAATAATAATAATAATAATAATAATAATAATGATAATAATAATAATAATAATAATAATAATAATAATAATAATAATTACAATTTTAATAATAATAATAATAATAATAATAATAATAATAATAATAATAATAATAATAATAATAATAATAATAATAATAATAATAATGATAATAATAATTTAATTAATAATAATAATGATGATGATAATAATTACAATTTTAATAATAATAATAATAATAATAATAATAATAATAATAATAATAATAATAATAATAATAATAATAATAATAATAATGATAATGATAATAATAATAATAATAATAATAATAATAATAATAATAATAATAATAATAATAATAATAATAATAATAATAATAATAATATTAATAATAATAATAATAATAATAATAATAATAATATTTTGGGAGTAGACCCTCTTTTAAGCAGGTTTTATTAAAAGTGATTGCTGCCTCAGTGGCGTTAATCTTGTAATTAACTTTTTCTATTGTTCTTATTATCTTCTTCTCTTCATTTGAACAATCCGTCAGTAACTGGGAAAGAGACATATCAATAGGAAGGTGATGAAGACCATATCATTCACAATTTGTCTTTAATATATCACAACACATTGTAAAAGTACAGATAATATGTACAAAGTATAAAACACTATCACAATGTTAGTGCACACAAAGTAATTGTCACTTTTATACAAAACTTATAAATTACGTGGAGTTAAGTTTACCACATCCTTCGACTCAACCGGTTTCGAGCAGTGAGAAGGTTTTCTGCTCATTGTCAAGAGTGAACTGAAATGCAGGTGTTGTTTTGATGGCTTATATACGGAGTCCTGCTACGAGATTCCATCTTCACTGGTTAAGAACCGCCCTAGGGCGGAGACCGTTAATCCTATTGGGTGGTGGCCTCTGCCTCGCCGGGATGTTTGGTGGGATTACTGGCTCTGGTTCTGTCAGGAGATAATCCCTGTTTTGACCTTCAGCTATATCAGTCCTGTCATAGTTGTTATTGCCTGGACTATTGTTGATAGTGGACCTTATACATGTTGGCAATAAGGTCCCTTCTTGCGTGGTGTTGAGGTTAGGTCTTTGTTGTTGAATAAAAAGAGCTTCCATTATCCGGAGACGTCTACTGTCAGGGGCATGGCCGATGATTGTTACATTTTTCACTATATGCTCCCTTGTTGTCATGAAATTATGTTTTTGGAGGCAATGCATTTTTATTGCACCCTGTTGCACGTGGCAAGATAATCTCTTAGAAAGACGCATCGTCGTCATCCCGATGTAGGTGCCAGGACATTCCTGGACGGGGCATTTATATCGGTACACTACGTTCGTCTTTTTCAAGTCATCTTGCATGGCAGGGGCAGGGTTGTTTTTCATTATCAAGTCTCGTGTTTTTGCTGATTGGTAATAAATTATGAGGTTGATTTCAGTATCCTCTGCCGTGGCAAAAACGTTGTTTTTTATTATATTTTTCATAATCTTTTCTTCTTCGTTGTAGTTTATGCTCATAATGCCTTTATAGTAAAGATTTATTTTTGCTGGCGTGTTGGTATCATTAGGGCCTTCATTCTGGTACCATTTCTCGATTTCCTTTTTAATTTGCCGATTAATGTCCTTATTCGTGAAGCCATTATTCACCAGAATTTTAGTAACTCTGTCAAGTTCCTCGTGGGTGCCTCTCCACGAAGAACAGTGAGAAATGGCTCTCCGAATAAAAGCCTTAATGGTGGCAGTTTTATACCGACTAGGGCACTCGCTGTCACCATTCAGACATAGGCCGAGATTCGTTGGTTTTACGTACACCGAGGTACTAAAACTATCATTGCTTGTTTCTACAAGGACATCAAGGAAGGGGAGACGTCCTTGGAGGCTGTGCTCTAGGGTGAACCTGAGCGAGCTGCATTCCTCGAAAATTCGGCGAAGTTCTTCTATGCTCCCCTGATTGGCCGTTTTTATGAAAGTATCGTCAATGTAGCGTACATAGAGGTCTGGTTTACTGATTTTTCGAAAAACTCTCTCCTCGACTACTCCCATATAAAAATTAGCAAAGAGGACGCCTAAAGGGGACCCCATAGCGACTCCATCTTTCTGTATAAATATATGGCCCTTATGGGTAGTGAAAGGGGCTTTCTTGGTGCATATTTCTAATAGTGCACGGAGAGAGGCCTCGGGGATGTTGAGGGTGGGTGTCGTTGTATCCCTATAAACTCTGTCCATTATGAATTTTATTGTTTCATTCACGGGAACGTTAGTAAATAGGGACTCGACATCCATGGAGGCAATAACTCCGTCACTTGTGGAATTTCTCAGTTTTTCTAGGAATTCTGCTGATGATGTCACACAATATTTATTGGGGATATAGGGTGTGAGTAAGGTGTTCAGTCTCTTAGCAAGCTGGTATGTAGGGGCAGGGCACTGGCTGATAATAGGCCTGAGAGGGTTCCCTTGCTTGTGCGTTTTTACATTTCCGTATAAGTAGCCGAGCCCAAAATCACCTGAAATAGGTGGCAAATGGACGGCGTTGGTGGCAGCATTAATGGTTTGTATAATGCTGTTTGCTTCCCTCTTGATATCCTCAGTGGGGTTGCGGGACAATCGTTCAAATTTTGAGGTATCAGCCAAAATTTGATCTAGTTTCTCATGGTACTCCTCTGTATTTATGAGAACGAAGGCGGCAGTTTTATCTGCACGGCGTACAGTGATGCCTTCTTGCAATCTAAGAGCCTTGGCAGCATCTCTCATCTCCTTCGTGACAATCCCACTCCGGTATTGGCCACGGTCAGTGAGGGCTTCTGCCAAGAGTAGGGGTTGGAGGGCATCAGTCGTCCGTAGGGCACCTCTACGTTCATTTTCTTGTATGGTGTCAAGGAGGAGCTCGATTTCCAATCTCTTGTCAGTCGGTCTTGGTTTGGTCATGTAGTGGCAATTAAGGCCTAAACATAATATTTCTTCTTGAGCAGGCGTGGGAACGTAATTGGTGAGATTTACATACTCTTGCCTCTTTTCTGGGATCCTAAGTTTGCCTCCATTGATATTAATGAGTTTTCTTATTACAGTTTTGGTCCGATTTCGTTGGTCTTTCTCTTTTAGTTTATTAAGGAGGTAAGAGATATTTTCTGGGTAGGTAAGGTGATTCCTTTGTTGATCATTGTCATCAGGTTGCCTTTCATCACTTTCTTCAATAATACTGTGATCTAGATTGTCTTGTTCCTCTCTCACAATGTATTCCGGGACCTCTCCAGAAGGGCGTGCTTGATCAATGGCGATGTTCTGGATTTCAGCCCATTCACTCTGCAGACGAGCAAGGCGTGCATATAGATCTTTCTTTTCATGCAGTTTAGTATCCAATTGCCGGCGAAGGAGAGATCTCCTGAAAGCACTAGTCCGCGGGTCATTACGTGCTGAGGGGTCATGCAGTCTAAAATTTGTATATTTTGGGAGTAGACCCTCTTTTTAAGCAGGTTTTATTAAAAGTGATTGCTGCCTCAGTGGCGTTAATCTTGTAATTAACTTTTTCTATTGTTCTTATTATCTTCTTCTCTTCATTTGAACAATCCGTCAGTAACTGGGAAAGAGACATATCAATAGGAAGGTGATGAAGACCATATCATTCACAATTTGTCTTTAATATATCACAACACATTGTAAAAGTACAGATAATATGTACAAAGTATAAAACACTATCACAATGTTAGTGCACACAAAGTAATTGTCACTTTTATACAAAACTTATAAATTACGTGGAGTTAAGTTTACCACATCCTTCGACTCAACCGGTTTCGAGCAGTGAGAAGGTTTTCTGCTCATTGTCAAGAGTGAACTGAAATGCAGGTGTTGTTTTGATGGCTTATATACGGAGTCCTGCTACGAGATTCCATCTTCACTGGTTAAGAACCGCCCTAGGGCGGAGACCGTTAATCCTATTGGGTGGTGGCCTCTGCCTCGCCGGGATGTTTGGTGGGATTACTGGCTCTGGTTCTGTCAGGAGATAATCCCTGTTTTGACCTTCAGCTATATCAGTCCTGTCATAGTTGTTATTGCCTGGACTATTGTTGATAGTGGACCTTATACATGTTGGCAATAAGGTCCCTTCTTGCGTGGTGTTGAGGTTAGGTCTTTGTTGTTGAATAAAAAGAGCTTCCATTATCCGGAGACGTCTACTGTCAGGGGCATGGCCGATGATTGTTACATTTTTCACTATATGCTCCCTTGTTGTCATGAAATTATGTTTTTGGAGGCAATGCATTTTTATTGCACCCTGTTGCACGTGGCAAGATAATCTCTTAGAAAGACGCATCGTCGTCATCCCGATGTAGGTGCCAGGACATTCCTGGACGGGGCATTTATATCGGTACACTACGTTCGTCTTTTTCAAGTCATCTTGCATGGCAGGGGCAGGGTTGTTTTTCATTATCAAGTCTCGTGTTTTTGCTGATTGGTAATAAATTATGAGGTTGATTTCAGTATCCTCTGCCGTGGCAAAAACGTTGTTTTTTATTATATTTTTCATAATCTTTTCTTCTTCGTTGTAGTTTATGCTCATAATGCCTTTATAGTAAAGATTTATTTTTGCTGGCGTGTTGGTATCATTAGGGCCTTCATTCTGGTACCATTTCTCGATTTCCTTTTTAATTTGCCGATTAATGTCCTTATTCGTGAAGCCATTATTCACCAGAATTTTAGTAACTCTGTCAAGTTCCTCGTGGGTGCCTCTCCACGAAGAACAGTGAGAAATGGCTCTCCGAATAAAAGCCTTAATGGTGGCAGTTTTATACCGACTAGGGCACTCGCTGTCACCATTCAGACATAGGCCGAGATTCGTTGGTTTTACGTACACCGAGGTACTAAAACTATCATTGCTTGTTTCTACAAGGACATCAAGGAAGGGGAGACGTCCTTGGAGGCTGTGCTCTAGGGTGAACCTGAGCGAGCTGCATTCCTCGAAAATTCGGCGAAGTTCTTCTATGCTCCCCTGATTGGCCGTTTTTATGAAAGTATCGTCAATGTAGCGTACATAGAGGTCTGGTTTACTGATTTTTCGAAAAACTCTCTCCTCGACTACTCCCATATAAAAATTAGCAAAGAGGACGCCTAAAGGGGACCCCATAGCGACTCCATCTTTCTGTATAAATATATGGCCCTTATGGGTAGTGAAAGGGGCTTTCTTGGTGCATATTTCTAATAGTGCACGGAGAGAGGCCTCGGGGATGTTGAGGGTGGGTGTCGTTGTATCCCTATAAACTCTGTCCATTATGAATTTTATTGTTTCATTCACGGGAACGTTAGTAAATAGGGACTCGACATCCATGGAGGCAATAACTCCGTCACTTGTGGAATTTCTCAGTTTTTCTAGGAATTCTGCTGATGATGTCACACAATATTTATACGGAAATGTAAAAACGCACAAGCAAGGGAACCCTCTCAGGCCTATTATCAGCCAGTGCCCTGCCCCTACATACCAGCTTGCTAAGAGACTGAACACCTTACTCACACCCTATATCCCCAATAAATATTGTGTGACATCATCAGCAGAATTCCTAGAAAAACTGAGAAATTCCACAAGTGACGGAGTTATTGCCTCCATGGATGTCGAGTCCCTATTTACTAACGTTCCCGTGAATGAAACAATAAAATTCATAATGGACAGAGTTTATAGGGAT
>NW_027170053.1:70000-207512 GCF_036898095.1 Palaemon carinicauda | reverse complement strand
TTGGAACTTCTTCCTCGCTTGAAGAGAACAACAATGGCTGCTTGATTGACCGCCACCTCCCACCTCCTCCTTTCAAGCTCTTTTCAAACTGTTTCATCATCTTTATTTCTATCAGTGTAATTGAGATAGAGTCGGCGAATTACAGGTAATTATATTTGCCACGTAATTTTGTGGTATTTCGAAAATTAACATGAGTTAAATCGAAGTAGTTCAGGGAGTCAATATGGCGGCTGACAGGTGTCAGTGAGCCGGCAAATATTAAACTGGTCGAACCGGTTATACCAGTTATTTACACCGGTACTGTTGACTGTGCTATTTGACCGGTATTTTTTGCATATGGATATTATGCCTAAGGTATGAATTGGCCCTGTGCAATTGTGTAATTTTTTTTGTGATGCAGAAATGTTTGCCGTTGTTTCATAGGCTGTATGGGGGTCAGGTGGCCTGTAAGTGGCTTGTAATACTTGGGTATATAAGTAAATACATAATTAAACGCATGAATTATGAGGATTCTACATATCTGGTTTAGAACATTGAAAATTAGTTGAAAATGAAAATTAACTAAAATAGGTTAAGCCGACTTGGGCTAATCAGAAGAAAATGGGTTTATTCCGTTTTCTATGCTATGGTAAAATTTATATTTTTCTTTAATTTTTTATGAATTGTCATTTAATTTATATGCAAAGAAATTCACTAGTCAAAAAGATGATAGTTTAAGGCATTAGACCTAACCTGACTTGATTACCTTGTCTTCAATAGCTGTTCCTGGGGGGTTAGTTTGACGCTCATGTTTCTTGACTCAGTTTTAAGATACAATATACAGGTATGTCCATTTTCTGCAAGTGGAATTAATTATAGGAGCTTCATGAAACGAAGAGATGGAATTATGGGTAAAGTTTTACAAGTCCACAGGGTATCATTTCAAACGGAAAATGTTTTCCTGTAGCAAAAAACGTTTCGATCGCAAACAAACTGAACAACCAGTTTGACGAACTCTAAGTAGCCGAACTGGGCGTTGTTGTTACGGTTGAAATGAAGGTGAAAGTCGGTTAATGTTACGGTTGAAATGAAGGTGAAAGTCGGTTAATGTTACGGTTGAAATGAAGGTGAAAGTCGGTTAAATCACATTATTAGAGGAAAACATAATTTCTGTTAAAATGTTTAAATATAATGGCTCTTGTTCCGCCGCCAGAAGACATAAACATCAAGCTCGTAGGTACTGTCAAGCGGTAATGTTGAGCTGCGCACGCTAACATTAGCAATGTTACGCTAAATATAATGGTTCTTGTTCCGCCACTGGCTCGCTTCGCTCGCAAGAAAACAAAACATCCAGCTCGTATGTACTGGCAAGCAGTAATGTTGAGCTGCGCATGCTGAAAAAATAGTAAAAGTAACATATTAAAATGAAATTAATGACTTTTATGACAGGGACGACAAAACTTGTAGGTCATCAGGGTGTTGTGACTGTGATGACTTAACTTCTATGAATGGGACTTGGAAAGTTGTGGGTCACCGGGGTCTTGTGACTGTGACGTCGGAGGTTGTAGGTCGTTTCGGGGGTGGTCCCCCTGGCTGTTGCTGTATCGGAGACTGGCAATAAGAAAGATATGCAATAAAGTATGCTCTGGGTAGTAGTGGGTGAAGAAGAACCAGGAAGAATATTGCCTGAAATAATCAGTCTTCATTCCAGGTCTAAGGACCCACTCCTTCACTTCTCCGCAGAGCCGTTCTATATTTTGGGTATGAAGGGTTGGGTCTTTGGGGTCAACGAAATGTATCGAGTGGTTTACAGTTTTGTGCTGCTAACCTATTTCAGAAAGTGTGTTGTAGGCAGACCACTTATCGCTAATAATTAACGCTACGTGGCTTTATATATTGTTGAATTAGAGGAATTAGGGCCGCAGCGTCATGTTTAGTAGAGGGGGAGGGGGACTATAAGGGATTATAAAAACCACGTTTTACAGTCGCAAGAACATCACCTAACCGAATGTTTCCTACCTAACCTAACCTAACCAACCGAACCTAAGGTTCTCCACCTAACCTAACCTAGGAGCCGTATCCTTAGACTGCCGTATTCTTATCTTACCTGTCCCAACGTACTGCATTCACCCCTAAGAGATTTCTTAGACACGTTCAATACCCCCAAAGACTTATTTGGCACTTAACCCTTTTACCCCCAGACTATTTGGAACTTTCCAGCCCTTAACCCCTGGGGGTTATTTTTTTTCAAGCACATTTTGCAGTATATTTTTTTAAAATTGCTCTAACAGCCTTAATTTTCATCATAGAGAGGTCAGGTTGGTCTTATTCTCTTGGAAAATGCCTGAAGTTTCTCAAAAAATTATCAAAATTATGAAAAAAATGTAAATAGCAGTTTTTTGTAAGGACGTACCGGTATGTCCATGGGGCTAAAGGGATGAGCTTTGTGAAATGTACCAGTACATCCTTTGGGGGTAAAAGGGTTAACGGTCTCCCATGGTTGTATTTTGCTTTTCCAGAATGGGATTCGTCTATTTCAACAACTATACCGTCACCACCAGTCGCCTCTTGATTATCGAAAAAGTATTCCGTAACCTCCGAATAGAAAGTTCGCCAATCGACACTGGTTTTAGAAGATACATCAATACCCTCCATGAGTTTATCATGGTCCCAATGTTTACATTAGAAATGGTTAACAAATGAAATTATCTTCCATGGGGCGAGGTGACTTTTCTGAAAATGTACCCTTATAGGCAGTAACTGTATATCTACATCCCCGTTTCTCCTTTGTCTTAGCTATCTTAGTTTCAATATTGCAGTAATAGTTGTGAATATCTTTCCCATATGATAGCCACGAACGGCGCTTGGGACACTAAACGCTGGGGTATTACATTGAGAGATTTAAGAAGGTTAGCGACATTGGATGGCGTATTAAAGAATTCTCCATGAAATTTAGGAAGTGCTTTTAAGTACGGAATACTGCAGCCGCTACAAGTTTCTATAACTTCCATCGTAGAATACGCAAAAAGACCTGACTTGGTCAAAGGTTTCCACGGAAAAGGATTTGTTGAGAACGGTATGGAGAGATCACTTGAAGAGATAAGGGAAGGGGGTTGGGAAATATTAACCCCCCGTGCAAACTTTCTATACGTATGGGTTCATAATTGGTTAAGGGAAAAACAACGTAGTCTAGAGAGTAAACTTGAATGAGCTAGAATGGGAAACTTGTCCAGAGTAAGTATTTATGTGAAATTTGGGCGTGACAAGGTAATAACAAAATGTATGAAGGAATAATAGCGAGATAAAATTGAGTGTATAATGAATATTTAATGGATATATAAAATGAGGTGATTTTATAAGAGAAAGAGTATTAAAGCGTGTAATTCTTGCGTCAAACGTAAAATGTATATGTGGGTATTACATAAAAGGAATGGTGTAGTTGTACCGGATCAAGTGAAATACTTGAATAAAGTGGGAAAATTGGTAGGGGTTATCATCATCATCATCATCATCATTTCAGCCTTCAAAAGTCCTTTGTTGGATGTAGGCCTTCCCCAGGTTCCTCCACAGACTTCTATCGCAAGCTATTCTGTGCCACTGTAGCTTATGTTGTTCTAAGTCATCTCGCCAGCGGGTTTTTTGTCTTCCTCGGTTTCTTGTGTATCCTCGGGGTGTCCAGAAGGTGGTTCGTGATGTCCATCGGTTGTCTGTCATCCTGGCAATGTGGCCCGCCCAGTTCCATTTGAGCTTGCTAATGGTTTCAAGGAAATCCATTACTTTAGTTTTTTGACGTATCCATTTAGCTGTTTTTCTATCCTTCCATGTTAGTTTTAGCATAATTCTCTCATGTGCCCTCTGCATTGTTCGTAATTTAAGGGAAAGCTTTTTTGTTAGATTCCAAGTTTCGGCCCCATAGGTGACAGTGGGGAGGATACACTGATCATAGACTTTCCTTTTTAAGATGATAGGAATCTTCTTATTTTTTAACACTGTACTGGCTCTTCCAAACGCTTGCCAACCGAGGGTTATTCTTCTTTTTATTTCGCTCTCTTTACAGGCGTCATGTAGAGAGATTCGTTGTCCATGGTAGATGTAGTTGTCCACTTCCTCAATTTGTTGGTTTTCAATTTCGTATGTCATCTGCATTTTCAGTATATTTATTGCTCATGACTTTGTTCTTTTGGAAGTTCATGGGGAGGCCAATTGATTTGCTTGCTTCATTTAGCTCGGTGAGCATATGTTGAAGCTCCTCTTTGGTGTGAGCAATGATAATGTCATCAGCAAATCTTAGGTGACTTAGATATTCTCCATCTATTTTTATTCCTTTTTCTTGCCAGTTGAGTTGTTGGAAAGCTCTCTCCAGGCAGGCAGTAAACAGTTATGGGTGAGCTAGTGTCACCTTGTCTGACACCTCTCTTGAGTTGGAATGGTTCAGAGTCCTTGTGGAGACGAATAAATGATGTTGCATGGTCATAGATGTGACAGAGTACATTATTGTAAACTGAGTCAACTCCCTGTTCTTCCAGCGCTGACATGACCACCTCAGTTTCATCCGAGTCAAATGCTTTGGTGTAATCTACAAGTGCTACTACTAGTGGTATCTTATATTCATTTACTTTCTCAATGATTTGGTTTACTGTTTGTAGATGGTCAATTCTGGAGTAGCCTCTTCTAAAGCCCGCTTGTTCCCTTGGCTGATTTTCATCAAGCTTTCCTACAATTCGGTTGGTGATAACTTTGGTGAAAATTTCTAAATAACATTATGGAGGCTGATTGGCCGTTGGTTGTTCATGTCCCTGGGGTCGCCTATTTTGTAGAGTAGAATGAGGATAGCTTTATTCCACTCTTCTGGCGTTTTGCCCTTCTTCAGACATTCATTGAATGTTCGTAATACTAGGCAGGCAGTTAATTCTAATAGCCAGGCCTTCTCCATCACGAGGCTCAATACTACGCAGTACTCTAGAAGTTTTATTCCAGCTGTGACCAAATTGTGGAACGATCTTCCTAATCGGGTGGTTGAATCAGTAGAACTTCAAAAGTTCAAAGTTGGAGCAAATGCTTTTTTGTTGACCAGGCGGACATGAGTCTTTTTATAGTTTATTTATGACATATTTGTTTTTTATGTTGTTGATAGTTTATTATATGACATGTCTGTTTTGACGTTGTTTCTTATTTTAGAATGATTTATTGTTAATTTATTCTCTTCATTTATTTATTTCCTTATTTCCTTTCCTCACTGGGCTATTTTTCCCTGTAGGAGCCCCTGGGCTTATAGCATCTTGCTTTTCCAACTAGGGTTATAGCTTGGATAGTAATAATAATAATAATAATAATAATAATAATAATAATAATAATAGTCTCACCTCGCCTGCTGTGATCTCTGGAAAGTGATGAGATGGGTGTTGATTTGCTCTTTCACGAAGATGGTAACGAGGTCTTTCTGAGGAGTAAAGCTTTTGGTAGTACTCTCTTGCTTGCTTAGCTAGTCCATCACGGTTGGTTGTAAGGGATCCGTCTTCTAGCACCCCAGTGAATTGCCGCTTCCCTTGGCCGAGTTTTCTTTTTGCTGTTTTAAACCCTCTGCCTTGTTTGATGACAGCTTCAATTATTTTTGTCATTCTATTGCGAAGGTCTTCTCGTTGCTTTTTCTGTATAGTTCTGTTTAGTTCTGCTGCTTCAATTTTCTCCCTCACTGTTGATGGGGGCCTTGAGATTTCTCCGTTTTTTCATGAGGTTCTTTGTGTCTTCCGAGAATTTGCTGTTGTCAGAGGGTTTTGTGTCCTGGAACTTCTTTGCTGCTACTTTCAGGGGGATAATGATGATGTTATTCAAGTTTTCAAGATCAGTTTCATTACTGTATTGGTCTTCTGAATTTCCAAGAATCTCGTAGCGGTTTTTTAACTCTATCTGAAATGTAGATTTGAGAGCTTCAGGTACTTTAATATGTTCTGGTCTTAAGAAGAATAGTTTTTGCCTTTCTTGTTTGGTGTTGATTTGGACTTTACATCTTATCATCCTGTGATCACTGCCTACATTGACTTGATTCAGGACATCAACATTTTTAACTATATTATGTTTGTCTACCAGTATGTAGTCTTTCATGACGTGTTTCATGGTTTGGGCTTCGCCATGTCCATCTCTTGTTTTCACTCTTTTGAAAGAATGTGTTCATGATCTTGAAGTTATGTGCTACAGCAAAATTTATCAAGTCATCTCCCCTTTCATTTCTCTCCCCATATCCGAATTTGCCAACGCAATCCTCATTCCCTTTTCCAATTTTAGCATTGAAATCCCCCATTATGATGTTGTAATGGGCTTTGTTGTTATTTAGAGTGGTATATAGGTCATCATAAAAGTTATCCAGTTCCTCTTGGGATGACAATGATGTGGGAGCATATACCTGTATGATAGTTAGTCTGTACCGCTTTGAAATTCTAAGAGTGACACTAGCAACTCTGTCTGATGTGGCTGTGAACTTCTCAATGTTGCTGGGTAAGGTTTGCTTATGAGAAATCCAACACCATTTTGCTTGCTTTCCTTGCCACTGTTGTAAAGCAAGTGTCCGCTTTTAAGCATTTGGATTTTCTCACCTGGTCTTCTCGTCTCGGAGATTCCGATAATATCCCAATTGATGTTCATAATCTCTGTTTCAAGGCTACTCAGGTGTATCTCTTCAGAGAGGGTTCTTACATTGTACGTAGCAATGTTAACCCTTTTACCCCCAAAGGACGTACTGGTACGTTTCACAAAAGCCATCCCTTTACCCCCATGGACGTACCGGTACGTCCTTGCAAAAAAATGCTATAAAAATTGGTTTTTCATATTTTTTGATAATTTTTTGAGAAAATTCAGGCATTTTCCAAGAGAATGAGACCAACCTGACCTCTCTATGACAAAAATTAAGGCTGTTAGAGCAATTTAAAAAAAATATACTGCAAAATGTGCTGGGAAAAAAATAACCCCTTGGGGGTTAAGGGTTGGAAATTTCCAAATACCCCAGGGGTAAAAGGGTTAAGCACTGTTTTAGGGTTGGATAGTCACTTATACAGCACACAGTTCCTATCCAAATCAGACTGTGTGGTTGGGCCTTGATTTAAATCCGCTGACCCAACAGGAACGGCCGAATTTTGTCTGTGGTTGTAACTCATTTGGGGAGATTGTGGGCCATACCCTGCCGCGCTGGCCCATGGCGAGTTGGCAGGAGAAGAAATAGCGAGAAGTAAAGTTTGATAAGGGATTGGACAGTAAATATAGAGGGATGAAAGAATTGAGGGGACAGCATGAGAGAAAAGAACTGACTCCGGGGTTATAAGAGAAGAAAAAATCCTATTGGTGGAGGCGGAGTTTATGCGTAGAAGATCGAAAACTGCTATGTACAAATGAACGAACGAGACAGACTACACCCGACCCGTAGAATGTCGACAAATAAATGAAAAATATACCGTTAGTATAGGATATACTGTAGATAATTAGCGTATTTTTTCATCGGTTAATTATACATTCAAGAAGATAATGCATAGAGAAGAAAAGGCTTGTTTTACGTTTATATACCGTTTCCCCAGTTTGTTTTCTCCACCCAAAACCCCCGAGTTCCTGCTAGGGGTCCCCCGTTATCGGTGGATATAGATATATATATATATATATTTCTGAAACTATTAATTTCCGACAGGAACGAGTCATTTTCTAAGAGATCATACCTTTTTCTATAGAAAAAAGTAAGTAGTTTGTCCCCTAGGTTACAGTAACCTGTAATCAACTATAATAAAACCAAATTATGAACTGAAATTGGGTAGTGTAGGTGGTTTAGTAACCGAAGATTTGTCAGCTACAATAGGTGGCCGCTTGGCTAACGTGTGGAGTGTGGCGCTTATCATTTGCCAGTACTGTACAGAGGAGCAAGGAGATGGTAGATAGCGAGTGAGGGGAGCCAGGTTTAAAGGTTGCTCATGAATGGCAGAGGCAAGGGAGGGTGGCACTGCCCGAGAGACGTGCCCGACAGGTTTGAAAAAGGAGGCTCGTGAACGGCCGAGGCAAGGGAGGGTGGCACTGCCCGAGAGACGTGCCCGACAGGTTTGAAAAAGGAGGCTCGTGAACGGCCGAGGCAAGGGAGGGTGGCACTGCCCGAGAGACGTGCCCGACAGGTTTGAAAAAGGAGGCTCGTGAACGGCCGAGGCAAGGGAGGGTGGCACTGCCCGTGAGCCGTGCCCGACAGGTTTGAAAAAGGAGGCTCGTGAACGGCCGAGGCAAGGGAGGGTGGCACTGCCCGAGAGCCGTGCCCGACAGGTTTGAAAAAGGCTCGTGAACGGCCGAGGCAAGGGAGGGTGGCACTGCCCGAGAGCCGTGCCCGACAGGTTTGAAAAAGGAGGCTCGTGAACGGCCGAGGCAAGGGAGGGTGGCACTGCCCGAGAGACGTGCCCGACAGGTTTGAAGAAGGAGGCTCGTGAACGGCCGAGGCAAGGGAGGGTGGCACTGCCCGAGAGACGTGCCCGACAGGTTTGAAAAAGGAGGCTCGTGAACGGCCGAGGCAAGGGAGGGTGGCACGGCCCCAGAGCCGTGCCCGACAGGTTTGAAAAAGGAGGCTCGTGAACGGCCGAGGCAAGGGAGGGTGGCACTGCCCGAGAGACGTGCCCGACAGGTTTGAAAAAGGAGGCTCGTGAACGGCCGAGGCAAGGGAGGGTGGCACGGCCCCAGAGCCGTGCCCGACAGGTTTGAAAAAGGAGGCTCGTGAACGGCCGAGGCAAGGGAGGGTGGCACGTCCCCAGAGCCGTGCCCGACAGGTTTGAAAAAGGAGGCTCGTGAACGGCCGAGGCAAGGGAGGGTGGCACTGCCCGAGAGACGTGCCCGACAGGTTTGAAAAAGGTGGCTCGTGAACGGCAGAGGCAAGGGAGGGTGGCACGGCCCCAGAGCCGTGCCCGACAGGTTTGAAAAAGGAGGCTCGTGAACGGCCGAGGCAAGGGAGGGTGGCACTGCCCGAGAGACGTGCCCGACAGGTTTGAAAAAGGAGGCTCGTGAACGGCCGAGGCAAGGGAGGGTGGCACTGCCCGAGAGACGTGCCCGACAGGTTTGAAAAAGGAGGCTCGTGAACGGCCGAGGCAAGGGAGGGTGGCACGGCCCCAGAGCCGTGCCCGACAGGTTTGAAAAAGGAGGCTCGTGAACGGCCGAGGCAAGGGAGGGTGGCACTGCCCGAGAGCCGTGCCCGACAGGTTTGAAAAAGGAGGCTCGTGAACGGCCGAGGCAAGGGAGGGTGGCACTGCCCGAGAGCCGTGCCCGACAGGTTTGAAAAAGGAGGCTCGTGAACGGCCGAGGCAAGGGAGGGTGGCACTGCCCGAGAGACGTGCCCGACAGGTTTGAAAAAGGAGGCTCGTGAACGGCCGAGGCAAGGGAGGGTGGCACTGCCCCAGAGCCGTGCCCGACAGGTTTGAAAAAGGAGGCTCGTGAACGGCCGAGGCAAGGGAGGGTGGCACTGCCCGAGAGACGTGCCCGACAGGTTTGAAAAAGGAGGCTCGTGAACGGCCGAGGCAAGGGAGGGTGGCACTGCCCGAGAGACGTGCCCGACAGGTTTGGAAAAGGAGGCTCGTGAACGGCCGAGGCAAGGGAGGGTGGCACTGCCCGAGAGACGTGCCCGACAGGTTTGAAAAAGGAGGCTCGTGAACGGCCGAGGCAAGGGAGGGTGGCACGGCCCCAGAGCCGTGCCCGACAGGTTTGAAAAAGGAGGCTCGTGAACGGCCGAGGCAAGGGAGGGTGGCACAGCACCAGAGCCGTGCCCGACAGGTTTGAAAAAGGAGGCTCGTGAACGGCCGAGGCAAGGGAGGGTGGCACGGCCCCAGAGCCGTGCCCGACAGGTTTGAAAAAGGAGGCTCGTGAACGGCCGAGGCAAGGGAGGGTGGCACGGCCCCAGAGCCGTGCCCGACAGGTTTGAAAAAGGAGGCTCGTGAACGGCAGAGGCAAGGGAGGGTGGCACGGCCCGAGAGACGTGCCATACAGGTTTAAAAAGGTGGCTCGTGAACGGCCGAGGCAAGGAAGGGTGGCACTGCCCCACAGCCTTGCCAGACAGGATTAAAAAGGTGGCTCGTGAAGGGCCGAGGCAAGGAAGGGTGGCACTGCCCCAGAGCCTTGCCAGACAGGTTTAAAAAGGTGGCTCGTGAAGGGCCGAGGCAAGGGAGGGTGGCACTGCCCCACAGCCTTGCCAGACAGGATTAAAAAGGTGGCTCGATAAGGGCAGAGGCAAGGGAGGGTGGCACTGCCCCAGAGCCTTGCCAGACAGGTTTAAAAAGGTGGCTCGTGAACGGCCGAGGCAAGGGAGGGTGGCACTACCCCACAGCCTTGCCAGACAGGATTGAAAAGGTGGCTCGTGAAGGGCCGAGGCAAGGGAGGGTGGCACTGCCCCAGAGCCTTGCCAGACAGGTTTAAAAAGGTGGCTCGTGAACGGCAGAGGCAAGGGAGGGTGGCACTGCCCGAGAGACGTGCCATACAGGTTTAAAAAGGTGGCTCGTGAACGGCCGAGGCAAGGGAGGGTGGCACTGCCCGAGAGACGTGCCATACAGGTTTAAAAAGGTGGCTCGTGAAGGGCCGAGGCAGGGGAGGGTGGCACTGCCCCAGAGCCTTGCCAGACAGGTTTAAAAAGGAGGCTCGTGAAGGGCCGAGGCAAGGGAGGGTGGCGCTGCCCCAGAGCCTTGCCAGACAGGATTAAAAAGGTGGCTCGTGAAGGGCCGAGGCAAGGGAGGGTGGTACGGCCCCAGAGCCTTGCCAAACAGGTTTATAAAGGAGGCTCGTGAAGGGCCGAGGCAGGGGAGGGTGGCACTGCCCCACAGCCTTGCCAGACAGGTTTAAAAAGGTGGCTCGTGAAGGGCCGAGGCAGGGGAGGGTGGCACTGCCCCAGAGCCTTGCCAGACAGGTTTAAAAAGGTGGCTCGTGAAGGGCCGAGGCAGGGGAGGGTGGCACTGCCCCAGAGCCTTGCCAGACAGGTTTAAAAAGGTGGCTCGTGAAGGGCCGAGGCAGGGGAGGGTGGCACTGCCCCAGAGCCTTGCCAGACAGGTTTAAAAAGGTGGCTCGTGAAGGGCCGAGGCAGGGGAGGGTGGCACTGCCCCAGAGCCTTGCCAGACAGGATTAAAAAGGTGGCTCGTGAAGGGCCGAGGCAGGGGAGGGTGGCACTGCCCCAGAGCCTTGCCAGACAGGTTTAAAAAGGTGGCTCGTGAAGGGCCGAGGCAGGGGAGGGTGGCACTGCCCCAGAGCCTTGCCAGACAGGTTTAAAAAGGTGGCTCGTGAAGGGCCGAGGCAAGGGAGGGTGGCACTGCCCGAGAGACGTGCCATACAGGTTTAAAAAGGAGGCTCGTGAACGGCCGAGGCAAGGGAGGGTGGCACTGCCCCACAGCTTTGCCAGACAGGATTAAAAAGGTGGCTCGAGATGGGCAGAGGCAAGGGAGGGTGGCATGGCCCGAGAGACGTGCCATACAGGTTTAAAAAGGTGGCTCGTGAAGGGCCGAGGCAGGGGAGGGTGGCACTGCCCCAGAGCCTTGCCAGACAGGTTTAAAAAGGTGGCTCGTGAACGGCCGAGGCAAGGGAGGGTGGCACTGCCCCAGAGCCTTGCCAGACAGGTTTAAGAAGGTGGCTCGAGAACGGCAGAGGCAAGGGAGGGTGGCACTGCCCGAGAGACGTGCCCGACAGGTTTGAAAAAGGAGGCTCGTGAACGGCCGAGGCAAGGTAGGGTGGCACTGCCCGAGAGCCGTGCCCGACAGGTTTGAAAAAGGAGGCTCGTGAACGGCCGAGGCAAGGGACGGTGGCACTGCCCTAGAGACGTGCCCGACAGGTTTGAAAAAGGAGGCTCGTGAACGGCCGAGGCAAGGGAGGGTGGCACTGCCCGAGAGACGTGCCATACAGGTTTAAAAAGGTGGCTCGTGAAGGGCCGAGGCAGGGGAGGGTGGCACTGCCCCAGAGCCTTGCCAGACAGGTTTAAAAAGGAGGCTCGTGAAGGGCCGAGGTAAGGGAGGGTGGCGCTGCCCCAGAGCCTTGCCAGACAGGATTAAAAAGGTGGCTCGTGAAGGGCCGAGGCAAGGGAGGGTGGCACTGCCCCAGAGCCTTGCCAAACAGGTTTATAAAGGAGGCTCGTGAAGGGCCGAGGCAGAGGAGGGTGGCACTGCCCCACAGCCTTGCCAGACAGGTTTAAAAAGGTGGCTCGTGAAGGGCCGAGGCAGGGGAGGGTGGCACTGCCCCAGAGCCTTGCCAGACAGGTTTAAAAAGGTGGCTCGTGAAGGGCCGAGGCAGGGGAGGGTGGCACTGCCCCACAGCCTTGCCAGACAGGTTTAAAAAGGTGGCTCGTGAAGGGCCGAGGCAGGGGAGGGTGGCACTGCCCCAGAGCCTTGCCAGACAGGTTTAAAAAGGTGGCTCGTGAAGGGCCGAGGCAGGGGAGGGTGGCACTGCCCCAGAGCCTTGCCAGACAGGATTAAAAAGGTGGCTCGTGAAGGGCCGAGGCAGGGGAGGGTGGCACTGCCCCAGAGCCTTGCCAGACAGGTTTAAAAAGGTGGCTCGTGAAGGGCCGAGGCAGGGGAGGGTGGCACTGCCCCAGAGCCTTGCCAGACAGGTTTAAAAAGGTGGCTCGTGAAGGGCCGAGGCAAGGGAGGGTGGCACTGCCCGAGAGACGTGCCATACAGGTTTAAAAAGGAGGCTCGTGAACGGCCGAGGCAAGGGAGGGTGGCACTGCCCCACAGCTTTGCCAGACAGGATTAAAAAGGTGGCTCGAGAATGGCAGAGGCAAGGGAGGGTGGCATGGCCCGAGAGACGTGCCATACAGGTTTAAAAAGGTGGCTCGTGAAGGGCCGAGGCAGGGGAGGGTGGCACTGCCCCAGAGCCTTGCCAGACAGGTTTAAAAAGGTGGCTCGTGAACGGCCGAGGCAAGGGAGGGTGGCACTGCCCCAGAGCCTTGCCAGACAGGTTTAAGAAGGTGGCTCGTGAACGGCAGAGGCAAGGGAGGGTGGCACTGCCCGAGAGACGTGCCCGACAGGTTTGAAAAAGGAGGCTCGTGAACGGCCGAGGCAAGGTAGGGTGGCACTGCCCGAGAGACGTGCCCGACAGGTTTGAAAAAGGAGGCTCGTGAACAGCCGAGGCAAGGGAGGGTGGCACTGCCCGAGAGACGTGCCCGACAGGTTTGAAAAAGGAGGCTCGTGAACGGCAGAGGCAAGGGAGGGTGGCACGGCCCCAGAGCCGTGCCCGACAGGTTTGAAAAAGGAGGCTCGTGAACGGCAGAGGCAAGGGAGGGTGGCACTGCCCGAGAGACGTGCCCGACAGGTTTGAAAAAGGAGGCTCGTGAACAGCCGAGGCAAGGGAGGGTGGCACTGCCCGAGAGACGTGCCCGACAGGTTTGAAAAAGGAGGCTCGTGAACGGCAGAGGCAAGGGAGGGTGGCACGGCCCCAGAGCCGTGCCCGACAGGTTTGAAAAAGGAGGCTCGTGAACGGCAGAGGCAAGGGAGGGTGGCACTGCCCGAGAGTCGTGCCCGACAGGTTTGAAAAGGGAGGCTCGTGAACGGCCGAGGCAAGGGAGGGTGGCACGGCCCCAGAGCCGTGCCCGACAGGTTTGAAAAGGGAGGCTCGTGAACGGCCGAGGCAAGGGAGGGTGGCACGGCCCCAGAGCCGTGCCCGACAGGTTTGAAAAGGGAGGCTCGTGAACGGCCGAGGCAAGGGAGGGTGGCACGGCCCCAGAGCCGTGCCCGACAGGTTTGAAAAGGGAGGCTCGTGAACGGCCGAGGCAAGGGAGGGTGGCACGGCCCCAGAGCCGTGCCCGACAGGTTTGAAAAGGGAGGCTCGTGAACGGCCGAGGCAAGGGAGGGTGGCACGGCCCCAGAGCCGTGCCCGACAGGTTTGAAAAGGGAGGCTCGTGAACGGCCGAGGCAAGGGAGGGTGGCACGGCCCCAGAGCCGTGCCCGACAGGTTTGAAAAAGGAGGCTCGTGAACGGCCGAGGCAAGGGAGGGTGGCACGGCCCCAGAGCCGTGCCCGACAGGTTTAAAAAGGTGGCTCGTGAACGGCAGAGGCAAGGGAGGGTGGCATGGCCCGAGAGACGTGCCATACAGGTTTGAAAAGGTGGCTCGTGAACGGCCGAGGCAAGGGAGGGTGGCACTGCCCCATAGCCTTGCCAGACAGGATTGAAAAGGTGGCTCGTGAAGGGCCGAGTCAAGGGAGGGTGGCACTGCCCCAGAGCCTTGCCAGACAGGTTTAAAAAGGTGGCTCGTGAACGGCCGAGGCAAGGGAGGGTGGCACTGCCCCACAGCCTTGCCAGACAGGATTAAAAAGGTGGCTCGTGAAGGGCCGAGGCAAGGGAGGGTGGCACTGCCCCAGAGCCTTGCCAGACAGGTTTAAAAAGGTGGCTCGTGAACGGCAGAGGCAAGGGAGGGTGGCACTGCCCGAAAGACGTGCCATACAGGTTTAAAAAGGTGGCTCGTGAACGGCTGAGGCAAGGGAGGGTGGCATTGCCCCAGAGCCTTGCCAGACAGGTTTAAAAAGGTGGCTCGTGAACGGCAGAGGCAAGGGAGGGTGGCACTGCCCCAGAGCCTTGCCAGACAGGTTTAAAAAGGTGGCTCGTGAACGGCAGAGGCAAGGGAGGGTGGCACTGCCCGAAAGACGTGCCATACAGGTTTAAAAAGGTGGCTCGTGAACGGCCGAGGCAAGGGAGGGTGGCATTGCCCCAGAGCCTTGCCAGACAGGTTTAAAAAGGTGGTTCGTGAACGGCCGAGGCAAGGGAAGGTGGCACTGCCCCAGAGCCTTGCCAGACAGGTTTAAAAAGGTGGCTCGTGAACGGCAGAGGCAAGGGAGGGTGGCACTGCCCCAGAGCCTTGCCAGACAGGTTTAAAAAGGTGGCTCGTGAACGGCAGAGGCAAGGGAGGGTGGCACTGCCCGAAAGACGTGCCATACAGGTTTAAAAAGGTGGCTCGTGAACGGCCGAGGCAAGGGAGGGTGGCATTGCCCCAGAGCCTTGCCAGACAGGTTTAAAAAGGTGGCTCGTGAACGGCCGAGGCAAGGGAAGGTGGCACTGCCCCAGAGCCTTGCCAGACAGGTTTAAAAAGGTGGCTCGTGAACGGCAGAGGCAAGGGAGGGTGGCACTGCCCGAAAGACGTGCCATACAGGTTTAAAAAGGTGGCTCGTGAACGGCCGAGGCAAGGGAGGGTGGCATTGCCCCAGAGCCTTGCCAGACAGGTTTAAAAAGGTGGCTCGTGAACGGCAGAGGCAAGGGAGGGTGGCACTGCCCGAAAGACGTGCCATACAGGATTAAAAAGGTGGCTCGTGAACGGCCGAGGCAAGGGAGGGTGGCATTGCCCCAGAGCCTTGCCAGACAGGTTTAAAAAGGTGGCTCGTGAACGGCAGAGGCAAGGGAGGGTGGCACTGCCCCAGAGCCTTGCCAGACAGGTTTAAAAAGGTGGCTCGTGAACGGCAGAGGCAAGGGAGGGTGGCACTGCCCCAGAGCCTTGCCAGACAGGTTTAAAAAGGTGGCTCGTGAACGGCCGAGGCAAGGGAGGGTGGCATTGCCCCAGAGCCTTGCCAGACAGGTTTAAAAAGGTGGCTCGTGAACGGCAGAGGCAAGGGAGGGTGGCACTGCCCGAAAGACGTGCCATACAGGATTAAAAAGGTGGCTCGTGAAGGGCCGAGGCAAGGGAGGGTGGCACTGCCCCAGAGCCTTGCCAGACAGGTTTAAAAAGGTGGCTCGTGAACGGCCGAGGCAAGGGAGGGTGGCATTGCCCCAGAGCCTTGCCAGACAGGTTTAAAAAGGTGGCTCGTGAACGGCAGAGGCAAGGGAGGGTGGCACTGCCCCAGAGCCTTGCCAGACAGGTTTAAAAAGGTGGCTCGTGAACGGCAGAGGCAAGGGAGGGTGACACTGCCCGAAAGACGTGCCATACAGGTTTAAAAAGGTGGCTCGTGAACGGCCGAGGCAAGGGAGGGTGGCATTGCCCCAGAGCCTTGCCAGACAGGTTTAAAAAGGTGGCTCGTGAACGGCAGAGGCAAGGGAGGGTGGCACTGCCCGAAAGACGTGCCATACAGGTTTAAAAAGGTGGCTCGTGAACGGCCGAGGTAAGGGAGGGTGGCATTGCCCCAGAGCCTTGCCAGACAGGTTTAAAAAGGTGGCTCGTGAACGGCAGAGGCAAGGGAGGGTGGCACTGCCCGAAAGACGTGCCATACAGGTTTAAAAAGGTGGCTCGTGAACGGCCGAGGCAAGGGAGGGTGGCATTGCCCCAGAGCCTTGCCAGACAGGTTTAAAAAGGTGGCTCGTGAACGGCAGAGGCAAGGGAGGGTGGCACTGCCCCAGAGCCTTGCCAGACAGGTTTAAAAAGGTGGCTCGTGAACGGCAGAGGCAAGGGAGGGTGGCACTGCCCGAAAGACGTGCCATACAGGTTTAAAAAGGTGGCTCGTGAACGGCCGAGGCAAGGGAGGGTGGCATTGCCCCAGAGCCTTGCCAGACAGGTTTAAAAAGGTGGCTCGTGAACGGCAGAGGCAAGGGAGGGTGGCACTGCCCCAGAGCCTTGCCAGACAGGTTTAAAAAGGTGGCTCGTGAACGGCAGAGGCAAGGGAGGGTGGCACTGCCCGAAAGACGTGCCATACAGGTTTAAAAAGGTGGCTCGTGAACGGCCGAGGCAAGGGAGGGTGGCATTGCCCCAGAGCCTTGCCAGACAGGTTTAAAAAGGTGGCTCGTGAACGGCAGAGGCAAGGGAGGGTGGCACTGCCCGAAAGACGTGCCATACAGGTTTAAAAAGGTGGCTCGTGAACGGCCGAGGCAAGGGAGGGTGGCATTGCCCCAGAGCCTTGCCAGACAGGTTTAAAAAGGTGGCTCGTGAACGGCAGAGGCAAGGGAGGGTGGCACTGCCCGAAAGACGTGCCATACAGGTTTAAAAAGGTGGCTCGTGAACGGCCGAGGCAAGGGAGGGTGGCATTGCCCCAGAGCCTTGCCAGACAGGTTTAAAAAGGTGGCTCGTGAACGGCAGAGGCAAGGGAGGGTGGCACTGCCCCAGAGCCTTGCCAGACAGGTTTAAAAAGGTGGCTCGTGAACGGCAGAGGCAAGGGAGGGTGGCACTGCCCGAAAGACGTGCCATACAGGTTTAAAAAGGTGGCTCGTGAACGGCCGAGGCAAGGGAGGGTGGCATTGCCCCAGAGCCTTGCCAGACAGGTTTAAAAAGGTGGTTCGTGAACGGCAGAGGCAAGGGAGGGTGGCACTGCCCGAAAGACGTGCCATACAGGTTTAAAAAGGTGGCTCGTGAACGGCCGAGGCAAGGGAGGGTGGCATTGCCCCAGAGCCTTGCCAGACAGGTTTAAAAAGGTGGCTCGTGAACGGCCGAGGCAAGGGAGGGTGGCATTGCCCCACAGCCTTGCCAGACAGGTTTAAAAAGGTGGCTCGTGAACGGCCGAGGCAAGGGAGGGTGGTATTGCCCCAGAGCCTTGCCAGACAGGTTTAAAAAGGTGGCTCGTGAACGGCAGAGGCAAGGGAGGGTGGCACTGCCCCACAGCCTTGCCAGACAGGTTTAAAAAGGTGGCTCGTGAACGGCCGAGGCAAGGGAGGGTGGCATTGCCCCAGAGCCTTGCCAGACAGGTTTAAAAAGGTGGCTCGTGAACGGCCGAGGCAAGGGAGGGTGGCACTGCCCCACAGCCTTGCCAGACAGGTTTAAAAAGGTGGCTCGTGAACGGCCGAGGCAAGGGAGGGTGGCATTGCCCCAGAGCCTTGCCAGACAGGTTTAAAAAGGTGGCTCGTGAACGGCAGAGGCAAGGGAGGGTGGCACTGCCCGAAAGACGTGCCATACAGGATTAAAAAGGTGGCTCGTGAAGGGCCGAGGCAAGGGAGGGTGGCACTGCCCCAGAGCCTTGCCAGACAGGTTTAAAAAGGTGGCTCGTGAACGGCAGAGGCAAGGGAGGGTGGCACTGCCCGAAAGACGTGCCATACAGGTTTAAAAAGGTGGCTCGTGAACGGCCGAGGCAAGGGAGGGTGGCATTGCCCCAGAGCCTTGCCAGACAGGTTTAAAAAGGTGGTTCGTGAACGGCAGAGGCAAGGGAGGGTGGCACTGCCCGAAAGACGTGCCATACAGGTTTAAAAAGGTGGCTCGTGAACGGCCGAGGCAAGGGAGGGTGGCATTGCCCCAGAGCCTTGCCAGACAGGTTTAAAAAGGTGGTTCGTGAACGGCAGAGGCAAAGGAGGGTGGCACTGCCCGAAAGACGTGCCATACAGGTTTAAAAAGGTGGCTCGTGAACGGCCGAGGCAAGGAAGGGTGGCATTGCCCCAGAGCCTTGCCAGACAGGTTTAAAAAGGTGGTTCGTGAACGGCAGAGGCAAGGGAGGGTGGCACTGCCCGAAAGACGTGCCATACAGGTTTAAAAAGGTGGCTCGTGAACGGCCGAGGCAAGGGAGGGTGGCACTGCCCCAGAGCCTTGCCAGACAGGTTTAAAAAGGTGGTTCGTGAACGGCAGAGGCAAGGGAGGGTGGCACTGCCCGAAAGACGTGCCATACAGGTTTAAAAAGGTGGCTCGTGAACGGCCGAGGCAAGGGAGGGTGGCATTGCCCCAGAGCCTTGCCAGACAGGTTTAAAAAGGTGGCTCGTGAACGGCAGAGGCAAGGGAGGGTGGCACTGCCCCAGAGCCTTGCCAGACAGGTTTAAAAAGGTGGCTCGTGAACGGCAGAGGCAAGGGAGGGTGGCACTGCCCGAAAGACGTGCCATACAGGTTTAAAAAGGTGGCTCGTGAACGGCCGAGGCAAGGGAGGGTGGCATTGCCCCAGAGCCTTGCCAGACAGGTTTAAAAAGGTGGTTCGTGAACGGTAGAGGCAAGGGAGGGTGGCACTGCCCGAAAGACGTGCCATACAGGTTTAAAAAGGTGGCTCGTGAACGGCCGAGGCAAGGGAGGGTGGCATTGCCCCAGAGCCTTGCCAGACAGGTTTAAAAAGGTGGCTCGTGAACGGCAGAGGCAAGGGAGGGTGGCACTGCCCGAAAGACGTGCCATACAGGATTAAAAAGGTGGCTCGTGAAGGGCCGAGGCAAGGGAGGGTGGCACTGCCCCAGAGCCTTGCCAGACAGGTTTAAAAAGGTGGCTCGTGAACGGCAGAGGCAAGGGAGGGTGGCACTGCCCGAAAGACGTGCCATACAGGATTAAAAAGGTGGCTCGTGAAGGGCCGAGGCAAGGGAGGGTGGCACTGCCCCAGAGCCTTGCCAGACAGGTTTAAAAAGGTGGCTCGTGAACGGCCGAGGCAAGGGAGGGTGGCACTGCCCAGAGCCTTGCCAGACAGGTTTAAAAAGGTGGCTCGTGAACGGCCGAGGCAAGGGAGGGTGGCACTGCCCCACAGCCTTGCCAGACAGGATTAAAAAGGTGGCTCGTGAAGGGCCGAGGCAAGGGAGGGTGGCACTGCCCCAGAGCCTTGCCAGACAGGTTTAAAAAGGTGGCTCGTGAACGGCAGAGGCAAGGGAGGGTGGCACTGCCCGAAAGACGTGCCATACAGGTTTAAAAAGGTGGCTCGTGAAGGGGCGAGGCAAGGGAGGGTGGCACTGCCCCAGAGCCTTGCCAGACAGGTTTAAAAAGGTGGCTCGTGAACGGCAGAGGCAAGGGAGGGTGGCACTGCCCGAAAGACGTGCCATACAGGATTAAAAAGGTGGCTCGTGAAGGGCCGAGGCAAGGGAGGGTGGCACTGCCCCAGAGCCTTGCCAGACAGGTTTAAAAAGGTGGCTCGTGAACGGCAGAGGCAAGGGAGGGTGGCACTGCCCCAGAGCCTTGCCAGACAGGTTTAAAAAGGTGGCTCGTGAACGGCAGAGGCAAGGGAGGGTGGCACTGCCCGAAAGACGTGCCATACAGGATTAAAAAGGTGGCTCGTGAAGGGCCGAGGCAAGGGAGGGTAGCACTGCCCCAGAGCCTTGCCAGACAGGTTTAAAAAGGTGGCTCGTGAAGGGCCGAGGCAGGGGAGGGTGGCACTGCCCCAGAGCCTTGCCAGACAGGTTTAAAAAGGTGGCTCGTGAACGGCAGAGGCAAGGGAGGGTGGCACTGCCCCAGAGCCTTGCCAGACAGGTTTAAAAAGGTGGATCGTGAACGGCAGAGGCAAGGGAGGGTGGCACTGCCCCAGAGCCTTGCCAGACAGGTTTAAAAAGGTGGCTCGTGAACGGCAGAGGCAAGGGAGGGTGGCACTGCCCGAAAGACGTGCCATACAGGATTAAAAAGGTGGCTCGTGAAGGGCCGAGGCAAGGGAGGGTGGTACGGCCCCAGAGCCTTGCCAAACAGGTTTAAAAAGGTGGCTCGTGAAGGGCCGAGGCAGGGGAGGGTGGCACTGCCCCAGAGCCTTGCCAGACAGGTTTAAAAAGGTGGCTCGTGAAGGGCCGAGGCAGGGGAGGGTGGCACTGCCCCAGAGCCTTGCCAGACAGGTTTAAAAAGGTGGCTCGTGAACGGCAGAGGCAAGGGAGGGTGGCACTGCCCCAGAGCCTTGCCAGACAGGTTTAAAAAGGTGGCTCGTGAACGGCAGAGGCAAGGGAGGGTGGCACTGCCCCAGAGCCTTGCCAGACAGGTTTAAAAAGGTGGCTCGTGAACGGCAGAGGCAAGGGAGGGTGGCACTGCCCGAAAGACGTGCCATACAGGATTAAAAAGGTGGCTCGTGAAGGGCCGAGGCAAGGGAGGGTGGCACTGCCCCAGAGCCTTGCCAGACAGGTTTAAAAAGGTGGCTCGTGAACGGCCGAGGCAAGGGAGGGTGGCACTGCCCCAGAGCCTTGCCAGACAGGTTTAAAAAGGTGGCTCGTGAACGGCAGAGGCAAGGGAGGGTGGCACTGCCCCAGAGCCTTGCCAGACAGGTTTAAAAAGGTGGCTCGTGAACGGCAGAGGCAAGGGAGGGTGGCACTGCCCGAAAGACGTGCCATACAGGATTAAAAAGGTGGCTCGTGAAGGGCCGAGGCAAGGGAGGGTGGCACTGCCCCAGAGCCTTGCCAGACAGGTTTAAAAAGGTGGCTCGTGAACGGCAGAGGCAAGGGAGGGTGGCACTGCCCCAGAGCCTTGCCAGACAGGTTTAAAAAGGTGGCTCGTGAACGGCAGAGGCAAGGGAGGGTGGCACTGCCCGAAAGACGTGCCATACAGGATTAAAAAGGTGGCTCGTGAAGGGCCGAGGCAAGGGAGGGTGGCACTGCCCCAGAGCCTTGCCAGACAGGTTTAAAAAGGTGGCTCGTGAACGGCAGAGGCAAGGGAGGGTGGCACTGCCCCAGAGCCTTGCCAGACAGGTTTAAAAAGGTGGCTCGTGAACGGCAGAGGCAAGGGAGGGTGGCACTGCCCGAAAGACGTGCCATACAGGATTAAAAAGGTGGCTCGTGAAGGGCCGAGGCAAGGGAGGGTGGCACTGCCCCAGAGCCTTGCCAGACAGGTTTAAAAAGGTGGCTCGTGAACGGCAGAGGCAAGGGAGGGTGGCACTGCCCGAAAGACGTGCCATACAGGATTAAAAAGGTGGCTCGTGAAGGGCCGAGGCAAGGGAGGGTGGCACTGCCCCAGAGCCTTGCCAGACAGGTTTAAAAAGGTGGCTCGTGAACGGCAGAGGCAAGGGAGGGTGGCACTGCCCCAGAGCCTTGCCAGACAGGTTTAAAAAGGTGGCTCGTGAACGGCAGAGGCAAGGGAGGGTGGCACTGCCCCAGAGCCTTGCCAGACAGGTTTAAAAAGGTGGCTCGTGAACGGCAGAGGCAAGGGAGGGTGGCACTGCCCGAAAGACGTGCCATACAGGATTAAAAAGGTGGCTCGTGAAGGGCCGAGGCAAGGGAGGGTGGCACTGCCCCAGAGCCTTGCCAGACAGGTTTAAAAAGGTGGCTCGTGAACGGCAGAGGCAAGGGAGGGTGGCACTGCCCCAGAGCCTTGCCAAACAGGTTTAAAAAGGTGGCTCGTGAACGGCAGAGGCAAGGGAGGGTGGCACTGCCCCAGAGCCTTGCCAGACAGGTTTAAAAAGGTGGCTCGTGAACGGCAGAGGCAAGGGAGGGTGGCACTGCCCGAAAGACGTGCCATACAGGATTAAAAAGGTGGCTCGTGAAGGGCCGAGGCAAGGGAGGGTGGCACTGCCCCAGAGCCTTGCCAGACAGGTTTAAAAAGGTGGCTCGTGAACGGCCGAGGCAAGGGAGGGTGGCACTGCCCCAGAGCCTTGCCAGACAGGTTTAAAAAGGTGGCTCGTGAACGGCAGAGGCAAGGGAGGGTGGCACTGCCCCAGAGCCTTGCCAGACAGGTTTAAAAAGGTGGCTCGTGAACGGCCGAGGCAAGGGAGGGTGGCACTGCCCCACAGCCTTGCCAGACAGGATTAAAAAGGTGGCTCGTGATGGGCCGAGGCAAGGGAGGGTGGCACTGCCCCACAGCCTTGCCAGACAGGATTAAAAAGGTGGCTCGTGATGGGCCGAGGCAAGGGAGGGTGGCACTGCCCCACAGCCTTGCCAGACAGGTTTAAAAAGGTGGCTCGTGAAGGGCCGAGGCAAGGGAGGGTGGCACTGCCCCACAGCCTTGCCAGACAGGATTAAAAAGGTGGCTCGTGAACGGCAGAGGCAAGGGAGGGTGGCACTGCCCCAGAGCCTTGCCAGACAGGTTTAAAAAGGTGGCTCGTGAAGGGCCGAGGCAAGGGAGGGTGGCACTGCCCCACAGCCTTGCCAGACAGGTTTAAAAAGGTGGCTCGTGATGGGCCGAGGCAAGGGAGGGTGGCACTGCCCCACAGCCTTGCCAGACAGGATTAAAAAGGTGGCTCGTGATGGGCCGAGGCAAGGGAGGGTGGCACTGCCCCACAGCCTTGCCAGACAGGATTAAAAAGGTGGCTCGTGATGGGCCGAGGCAAGGGAGGGTGGCACTGCCCCACAGCCTTGCCAGACAGGTTTAAAAAGGTGGCTCGTGAAGGGCCGAGGCAAGGGAGGGTGGCACTGCCCCACAGCCTTGCCAGACAGGATTAAAAAGGTGGCTCGTGAACGGCAGAGGCAAGGGAGGGTGGCACTGCCCCAGA
Source organism: Palaemon carinicauda (assembly GCF_036898095.1). Taxonomy (NCBI): domain Eukaryota; kingdom Metazoa; phylum Arthropoda; class Malacostraca; order Decapoda; family Palaemonidae; genus Palaemon; species Palaemon carinicauda. The sequence goes on along the minus strand of NW_027170053.1, from coordinate 184,597 downwards.
GCCTTGCCAGACAGGTTTAAAAAGGTGGCTCGTGAAGGGCCGAGGCAAGGGAAGGTGGCACTGCCCCAGAGCCTTGCCAGACAGGTTTAAAAAGGTGGCTCGTGAACGGCAGAGGCAAGGGAGGGTGGCACTGCCCCAGAGCCTTGCCAGACAGGTTTAAAAAGGTGGCTCGTGAACGGCCGAGGCAAGGGAGGGTGGCACTGCCCCACAGCCTTGCCAGACAGGATTAAAAAGGTGGCTCGTGAAGGGCCGAGGCAAGGGAGGGTGGCACTGCCCCAGAGCCTTGCCAGACAGGTTTAAAAAGGTGGCTCGTGAACGGCAGAGGCAAGGGAGGGTGGCACTGCCCCAGAGCCTTGCCAGACAGGTTTAAAAAGGTGGCTCGTGAACGGCAGAGGCAAGGGAGGGTGGCACTGCCCCAGAGCCTTGCCAGACATGTTTAAAAAGGTGGCTCGTGAACGGCAGAGGCAAGGGAGGGTGGCACTGCCCCAGAGCCTTGCCAGACATGTTTAAAAAGGTGGCTCGTGAACGGCCGAGGCAAGGGAGGGTGGCACTGCCCCAGAGCCTTGCCAGACAGGTTTAAAAAGGTGGCTCGTGAAGGGCCGAGGCAGGGGAGGGTGGCACTGCCCCAGAGCCTTGCCAGACAGGTTTAAAAAGGAGGCTCGTAAAGGGCCGAGGCAAGGGAGGGTGGCACTGCCCCAGAGCCTTGCCAGACAGGTTTAAAAAGGAGGCTCGTAAAGGGCCGAGGCGAGGGAGGGTGGCACGGCCCCAGAGCCTTGCCAGACAGGTTTAAAAAGGAGGCTCGTGAAGGGCCGAGGCGAGGGAGGGTGGCACGGCCCCAGAGCCGTGCCCGACAGGTTTGAAAAAGGAGGCTCGTGAAGGGCCGAGGCGAGGGAGGGTGGCACGGCCCCAGAGCCGTGCCCGACAGGTTTGAAAAAGGAGGCTCGTGAACGGCCGAGGCGAGGGAGGGTGGCACGGCCCCAGAGCCGTGCCCGACAGGTTTGAAAAAGGAGGCTCGTGAACGGCCGAGGCAAGGGAGGGTGGCACGGCCCCAGAGCCGTGCCCGACAGGTTTGAAAAAGGAGGCTCGTGAACGGCCGAGGCAAGGGAGGGTGGCACTGCCCCAGAGCCTTGCCAGACAGGTTTAAAAAGGTGGCTCGTGAACGGCCGAGGCAAGGGAGGGTGGCACTGCCCCACAGCCTTGCCAGACAGGATTAAAAAGGTGGCTCGTGAAGGGCCGAGGCAAGGGAGGGTGGCACTGCCCCAGAGCCTTGCCAAACAGGTTTAAAAAGGTGGCTCGTGAACGGCAGAGGCAAGGGAGGGTGGCATGGCCCGAGAGACGTGCCATACAGGTTTAAAAAGGTGGCTCGTGAACGGCCGAGGCAAGGGAGGGTGGCACTGCCCCACTGCCTGGCCAGACAGGATTAAAAAGGTGGCTCGTGAAGGGCCAAGGCAAGGGAGGGTGGCACTGCCCCAGAGCCTTGCCAGACAGGTTTTAAAAGGTGGCTCGTGAACGGCCGAGGCAAGGGAGGGTGGCACTGCCCCACAGCCTTGCCAGACAGGATTAAAAAGGTGGCTCGTGAAGGGCCGAGGCAAGGGAGGGTGGCACTGCCCCAGAGCCTTGCCAAACAGGTTTAAAAATGTGGCTCGTGAACGGCAGAGGCAAGGGAGGGTGGCACTGCCCGAGAGACGTGCCATACAGGTTTAAAAAGGTGGCTCGTGAACGGCCGAGGCAAGGGAGGGTGGCACTGCCCCAGAGCCTTGCCATACAGGTTTAAAAAGGTGGCTCGTGAACGGCCGAGGCAAGGGAGGGTGGCACTGCCCCAGAGCCTTGCCAGACAGGTTTAAAAAGGTGGCTCGTGAACGGCCGAGGCAAGGGAGGGTGGCACTGCCCCAGAGCCTTGCCAGACAGGTTTAAAAAGGTGGCTCGTGAACGGCCGAGGCAAGGGAGGGTGGCACTGCCCCAGAGCCTTGCCAGACAGGTTTAAAAAGGTGGCTCGTGAAGGGCCGAGGCATGGGAGGGTGGCACTGCCCCAGAGCCTTGCCAGACAGGTTTAAAAAGGTGGCTCGTGAACGGCCGAGGCAAGGGAGGGTGGCACTGCCCCAGAGCCTTGCCATACAGGTTTAAAAAGGTGGCTCGTGAACGGCCGAGGCAAGGGAGGGTGGCACTGCCCCAGAGCCTTGCCAGACAGGTTTAAAAAGGTGGCTCGTGAAGGGCCGAGGCAAGGGAGGGTGGCACTGCCCCAGAGCCTTGCCAGACAGGTTTAAAAAGGTGGCTCGTGAACGGCCGAGGCAAGGGAGGGTGGCACTGCCCCACAGCCTTGCCAGACAGGATTAAAAAGGTGGCTCGTGAAGGGCCGAGGCAAGGGAGGGTGGCACTGCCCCAGAGCCTTGCCAAACAGGTTTAAAAAGGTGGCTCGTGAACGGCAGAGGCAAGGGAGGGTGGCACTGCCCGAGAGACGTGCCATACAGGTTTAAAAAGGTGGCTCGTGATGGGCCGAGGCAAGGGAGGGTGGCACTGCCCCAGAGCCTTGGCAGACAGGTTTAAAAAGGTGGCTCGTGAAGGGCCGAGACAGGGAAGGGTGGCACTGCCCCAGAGCCTTGCCAGACAGGTTTAAAAAGGTGGCTCGTGAACGGCCGAGGCAAGGGAGAGTGGCACTGCCCCAGAGCCTTGCCAGACAGGTTTAAAAAGGTGGCTCGTGAACGGCCGAGGCAAGGGAGGTTGGCATTGCCCGAGAGACGTGCCATACAGGTTTAAAAAGGTGGCTCGTGAAGGGCTAAGGCAAGGGAGGGTGGCACTGCCCCACAGCCTTGCCAGACAGGATTAAAAAGGTGGCTCGAGAAGGGCAGAGGCAAGGGAGGGTGGCATGGCCCGAGAGACGTGCCATACAGGTTTAAAAAGGTGGCTCGTGAAGGGCCGAGGCAGGGGAGGGTGGCACTGCCCCAGAGCCTTGCCAGACAGGATTAAAAAGGTGGCTCGTGAAGGGCCGAGGCAGGGGAGGGTGGCACTGCCCCAGAGCCTTGCCAGACAGGTTTAAAAAGGTGGCTCGTGAAGGGCCGAGGCAGGGGAGGGTGGCCCTGCCCCAGAGCCGTGCCCGACAGGTTTAGAAAAGGAGGCTCGTGAAGGGCCGAGGCAAGGGAGGGCGGCGCGGCCCCAGAGCCGTGCCCGACAGGTTTAGAAAAGGAGGCTCGTGAAGGGCCGAGGCAAGGGAGGGCGGCCCGGCCCCAGAGCCGTGCCCGACAGGTTTAGAAAAGGAGGCTCGTGAACTGCCGAGGCAAGGGAGGGCGGCCCGGCCCCAGAGCTGTGCCCGACAGGTTTAGAAAAGGAGGCTCGTGAAGGGCCGAGGCAAGGGAGGGCGGCCCGGCCCCAGAGCCGTGCCCGACAGGTTTAAAAAGGCGGCTCGTGAACGGCCGAGGCAAGGGACGGTGGCATTGCCCTAGAGACTCACTATACCAGGGAGGGCCAGGCAATGGATGTTGATGCCTCAGCAGGTGGACCTGTGGGCTCCCCCAACTATGCTCACAAGGATGGTAAGGTTGCAGCTACTGAAGGAACTAGCGAGTTTGAGCAGGACTTGAACTCCAGTATAGCGATCACCAGTCAATGACGTTACCTAATAGGCCACTCCAACCCTAAAAATGAGCAAAGAACTGAATCGATAAGTGTCAAGTGGGTGTACCACTATAAACATATGGTTTTAAGTGTGTTAGATGATGGATACGGTTAGGAAGGATTCCCATTTTCTGTGAGCAGGTCTGGTGGCCGAACAATTTGCACTTACAGATTTTGATTTATTTATAATACTTTATTTACTAGCAAAATGGCTAGTTTGATATTTTTACCCCGCCAACGAAGTTGGACGGAGGTTACGTCTTTCCGTCTTACCCCCTGTTTGTGTGTGTGTTTGTGAACAGCTTCCTGGCCACAATTTTAACCTTGTAGTAATGAAACCTGCAGGGATCAACTGTTATGTATAAAGCCGGAAAGGATTAAATTCTGGTAGGCCTAAGTCAAGGTTTGGTCAAACAAAATGGCCAATTTCTGTAATTAGCTGTAAGTTTGGTTATCAGTGTCACAGAGGCTTCAAACTTGGTTCATAAAAAGTGTATGAAAATCCACGCCAAATAATACATGTTAAGGTCAAAGGTCTAGGTCAAGATGGAGCAAGGGGTCGAGAATTGAGCTTCCGCAGTGGAGGTCTGCACTCTACTGAGTGCGTAATGTTTATTATTACTCTTAGGTAAGCTACAACCTTAGTTTTGTTCAAAGGGGAGAGGGGCGTAATAACTTGCGTGTCATTCGATTAAGATATGAAGTATATTTCTAGATATAGTTCATTGTTTAATTTTTGGAGACAGGTTTTGAGTTACTGCGCATGCATTGTTCCCCCATCAAGCCCATAATCGAGTAATGTGCCCCAGATCATGGTTGGAAATGCTAAAGAAAAAAAAAGGAAGCAAGTGGAAACAATATATGGTTTGGTATTTGGCTAGAAATTAAAGTGTCATATATTTACCCAGATTTTTTTTCTCATATAGGTTGTTTTTGGATGAAGTATTGTATATTTTCTCGGGGCTGTATGTATCATAACGGCAACCTGTTTGTACGATTACGGCTAACCTCGGATACGGCAGTGGAAGGGGGTTGCAGGGGCGTAACAACCCCCCCCCCCACCCTATTAGGTAAGTAGGTAATGACATGGCTTGTAGGTTAGGTAAGGGGGCTAGAAATGTAATAGTTGATGTCAATATTTAATCTAAATCGGAGGAACTGGCCACTGATATACAAAGGCTCCTTTTTCTATTATATGAGACTTGTCTTTAAATTACTTTGAAGCAAATATAGCCATCGGTATTCTATGTGGGCTTAAGGATCAATTTTTAGAGCAGTTGTAGTCTGATACGGGTCGACAAAGATATCCCGTTTTATATTGATCAAAGTTATAGGGCCTAACCTAACCTCCCCTTCTTCCCTTAACTTGCATCTGCATGTCCTTACTGGCCCTGCTATACTGTGTCCCCAGTTCTATTAGGATTAGTTTATGCTAAAAGCTAAAATATTTTACGTGACTTTGTGATACTACAATATATCATTTATTATTACAGGATTTGCTAATCTGCAACCTTAGATGGAAAAGCAAGATGCTATAAGCCCGAGATCTCAAGCGGGAAAAATAGCCTAGTGAGGAAAGGAAATGGATAAACTACAAGAGAGGTAATTAACAATTAGAATAAAATTCTTTTCATATATAAACTATAAAAACTTTGAAAAAAAAAAGGTGTAAGAAATAAGATAGGACCGCATGCCCAAGTGTACCCTCAAGCAAGGGAATTGTAGCCTAGGACAGTGGAAGAACATGCTACAGAGGCTATGACACTATCCAAGAATAGAGACCAATGGAATGCTTTTGGAGATTCCAATTCCTAGAAGAGCTACTTAGCATTGCTAAAGTGTGTCGTCTACCCTTAGCAAGAGGAGAGTAGCCACTGAACAATAATAAGTGTCCTAGGCCAGCATAGGTGAGTTGGGTTGGGGTTGAAACCCCCTATGAATAAGGTGGAGAGAGTCCTAAGCTGGTTTGGTAGGGAAACGTGTTACAGTACTCACTATTGCTGAGGAAGTAACCGTGAATATTTTCCTAAATTTATTGGGGTTGGGGTTGAAACCCCCTATGAATAAGGTGGAGAGAGTCCTAAGCTTGTTTGGTAGGGAAACGTGTTACAGTACTCACTATTGCTGAGGAAGTAACCGTGAATATTTTCCTAAATTTATTGGGGTTGGGGTTGAAACCCCCTATGAATAAGGTGGAGAGAGTCCTAAGCTGGTTTGGTAGGGAAACGTGTTACAGTACTCACTATTGCTGAGGAAGTAACCGTGAATATTTTCCTAAATTTATTGAAGTAATTATTGTTTAGTAGTCATTGCTGTGATATTTTGAAATTTCATGAGAAATCTAAAACATAGTTGTTCCAACACGGAGTACTTACCTCGAACTACTTTCTTAGGAGTATCTGGGGATCTCATCTCTATCCGACCAAGAATTTTGCATAGTTCCCCCTATCAGAAAGTGTCCTCAATACTGACTTAAAATACATGAGAAAACTCCTAAAATCTCATGTTTCACGAGGAAAACCTAAAAACTCTTTCAAAGATGTCAATTTAATCACATTTTTGGCTTGGATAGTGAAGAAATTAAGCGGTGTTTTCACCTGTGGTGTTCCACCTAATTTGGCCTAGATTACAATTATGGTTTTAGGTGAAATTAGAGAGGTAAAAAAGTGTTTTATAGCTCAAAGCAAATTTAATGAAAGTCTTTTATGTGTATCTTGTACCAAAGGTATTGGGCATTGATCACCGGATGCCTTTTATTATTCATCGCCCAAATACAGGAATTAAACATGAGGTTGTCAGGTTACAAATGAGGTGTTCCTATGATGTGTCGGATGTCAGATTTATATACAGTACAGTATATTACATACTGTACTCTATATTGCATACTCTACCTAATGTTTCATGTAACACACAATGTACAAAAACATAAAAGAAAGGGAATGTAAAGAAAGGAAAAAGTTTTTGACAATGTAGACGAGACAACTAGAGCTAACGAAGACGTGGGCAGAGGTAGAAAGTAGAGGTAGTTCTTTTCTTTAGGTTATTTTTGTCACATTCTCAATTGAATGAAATTCTTTTGACAATTGATTGGGTTTTGAATATCGTGCTATGGTTAATTTAGAGGGGTCTGGCCCGAAACCATGTTTCCTTTAGCAACCGACGTTGTCTCCACTCAAACATTTAAATCTAGTTTAATAGTGACAGTGTTGTGTTTACCCACTGCTTCAGCCAGCACTAGTGATTAACAGTCACTTTTTATTTCGGCTCGGTCGGGTGTAGACGTGTCTCACTCTCCCGTTAACCTAAACTGTCGGGAATTAATTTCTTTTCGCTTTTTCTTTTTCAGGTGTGCCTACCTGTGAGGTCCAACCATATGCCACTCCCTCCGGGCCGTGAAGGACGCCGTTGCAACTCCTTCATGTCCTCGGAGGAGACGGATTCTTGCAGTCTCTGTCCTTCGTGCCGAGGTCACTCGTGTTCGAATTAATCTTTGTTTTGTGTGTCGGGAGTGGTCGCCCTCCCCGTGTGTGAGGTTTGGTAGGCAGAAGTAGTAGTTTAAAAGATTTTAGGGGTCAGCCTCAAAGGACAAGTAGTAGAGTACAAGTAGCGCCCTAATAATGCCGGGACAACCTCGTTTGGGGTCTCCTCCCATTGTGTCTACCCTAGAGGGGCAGTGAGGGAGCCCTCCGTGGGAGTCCCTCTCGGATGACGCTGTTTGTCTCCTTCGTCATCAAGTTTGTCAGTCGTCGTGGTGGTGTTCGTCATTGGAAGTCATCAGAGACTTCGTCATATATAATTTTCCCTGTAGTATAGTTTTTCAGGAAACCTTATAATTAATATTTTTTTCCAGGAAACCTTAGAATTGATAATTTTATTACATTTTATTTCAGAACTTTTAATCCGGAAAAACTTGTTCTTATTTGTGTTTTAGTTACCATATTTTTTTTTATTGAACTTTCTATAGATATAAAGAAATTTGTTATTTTTTTCTCTTCAGATTACCATCTACATGGTTATGCCAGCATCATTGCTGCTTGGAAAGAATATGTTCTCACCATCACTTGACTGGTTGCAGCAGCACCATGTCCTCGGAGGAGACAGATCCTCACAGTCTCTGCCCTTCGTGCCGAGGTCACTCGTGTTCGAAGAAAAATCCTTGTATTTGTGTCGGGGAGTGGTCGCCCTCCCAGTGGGTGAGGTTTGGTAAGCGGAAGAAGTTTAAAATGGATTCTCCTCCTTCGAGGTCAGCCTCGGAGGGGAAGAAGTTGAGTACACGAGTGGCGTCCTGGTAACGCCGCGACAATCTCGTCCTGGGTCTCCTCCCATTGTCTCCCCTAGAGAGGCAGTGAGGGAGCCCTTGCCCTTGAGCGGAGGAGTCCTTCTCAGATGACGACGTTCGTCTACTGTGGCCCTCCTTGGCGTTGACGGCTCCTATTCTTCGGCTCTCTCCTAATAGGTTCGCTAATGTACCTATTAGTCTGAACCTTCCTTCACGTCCGACGAAACGTGTTCCTCTACCCCAGAGGTTATCGCCTCTGTCTACTGGAGCTGCTAGAGTGCCCCCCCCCCCCCCCAGCCACCCCAACCTTACCCGCTCAAGCGGTTAGGCAGTGTTGTCACCTGGCAATCAAAGTCTTAATGGCTACCTTCCAGGTAAGCTGAAAGATAATTCACATAAATAATTATCTCTGAATTTTTCATTTTCAGTGACCTGTTTGTTTTTAGCTGTAGATTTTTTTTCTGGCAGGTTTTATTATGAACATTGGTTGTCCCGACACAAGATACAAACCTTACACTCCTTAACCTAGCATTGTTATTTCGGTGTAGCTGAAAACTAGTCGAAACTAAAGTAAACCAGTTTAACTACCCTTGTTTACCCACTGCTTCAGCCAGCTCTAGTGACTAACAGTCACTTTTTATTTCGGCTCGGTCGAGTGTAGACGTGTCTCACTCTCCCGTTAACCTAAACTGTCTTGAACTAATTTCTTTTCGCTTTTTCTTTTTCAGGTGTGCCTACATGTGAGGTCCAACCATGCCACTCTGTCCAGGCCGTGAAGGACGCCGTTGCAACTCCTTCATGTCCTCGGAGGAGACGGTTTCTCACAGTCTCTGTCCTTCGTGTCGAGGTCACTCGTGTTCGAATTAATCTCCTTGTAGTGTGTGCCGGGAGTGGTCGCCCTCCCCGTGTGTGAGGTTTGGTAGGCAGAAGTAGTAGTTTAATAGAGATTTTCCATTTTAGGGGTCAATCTCGAAGGACAAGTACAAGTGGCGCCCTAATTATGCCGGGACAACCTCGTTTTGGGGTGTCCTCCCATTGTGTCTACCCTAGAGGGGTTGTAAGCGATCCCGCCGTGGGAGTCCCTCTCAGACGACGCTGTTTGTGGCCTTCATTATTAAGTTTGTCAGTCGTGGTGGTTGTTGTCATCGTCATTTGAAGTCAACAGAGACTTCGTCATATATAATTTTCCCTGTACTGTAGTATAATTTTTCAGGAAACCTTATAATTAATATTTTTTCCAAGAAACCTTAGAATTGATAATTTTATTACATTTTCTTTCAGAACTTTTAATCCGGAAAAGCTTGTTCTTATTTGTATTTTAGTTACCATATTTTTTTTTATTGAACTTTCTATAGATATAAAGAAATATTTGTTATTTTTTTCTCTTTTCAGATTACCATCTACTTGGTTATGCCAGCATCATTGCTGCTTGGAAAGAATATGATCTCACCATCACTTGACTGGTTGCAGCAGCACCATGTCCTCGGAGGAGACAGATCCTCACAGTCTCTGCCCTTCGTGCCGAGGTCACTCGTGTTCGAAGAAATATCCTTGTATTTTTGTCGGGGAGTGGTCGCCCTCCCAGTGGGTGAGGTTTGGTAAGCGGAAGAAGTTTAAAATGGATTCTCCTCCTTCGAGGTCAGTCTCGGAGGGGAAGAAGTTGAGTACACGAGTGGCGTCCTGGTAACGCCGCGACAATCTCGTCCTGGGTCTCCTCCCATTGTCTCCCCTAGAGAGGCAGTGAGGGAGCCCTTGCCCTTGAGCGGAGGAGTCCTTCTCAGATGACGACGTTCGTCTACTGTGGCCCTCCTTGGCGTTGACGGCTCCTATTCTTCGGCTCTCTCCTAATAGGTTCGCTAATGTACCTATTAGTCTGAACCTTCCTTCACGTCCGACGAAACGTGTTCCTCTACCCCAGAGGTTATTGCCTCTGTCTACTGGAGCTGCTAGAGTGCCCCCCCCCTCCCCCCCCAGCCACCCCAACCTTACCCGCTCAAGCGGTTAGGCAGTGTTGTCACCTGGCAATCAAAGTCTTAATGGCTACCTTCCAGGTTAGCTGAAAGATAATTCACATAAATAATTATCTCCGAATTTTTCATTTTCAGTGACCTGTTTGTTTTTAGCTGTAGATTTTTTTTCTGGCAGGTTTTATTATGAACATTGGTTGTCCCGACACAAGATACAAACCTTACACTCCTTAACCTAGCATTGTTATTTCGGTGTAGCTGAAAACTAGTCGAAACTAAAGTAAACCAGAGTTTAACTACCCTTGTTTACCCACTGCTTCAGCCAGCACTAGTGACTAACCGTCACTTTTTATTTCGGCTCGGTTGAGTGTAGACGTGTCTCACTCTCCCGTTAACCTAAACTGTCTTGAACTAATTTCTTTTCGCTTTTTCTTTTTCAGGTGTGCCTACCCGTGAGGTCCAACCATGCCACTCTGTCCAGGCCGTGAAGGACGCCATTGCAACTCCTTCATGTCCTCGGAGGAGACGGTTTCTCACAGTCTCTGTCCTTCGTGCCGAGGTCACTCGTGTTCGAATTAATCTCCTTGTGTGTCGGGAGTGGTCGCCCTCCCCGTGGGTGAGGTTTGGTAGGCAGAAGTAGTAGTTTAAAAGAGATTCTCCCTTTTAGGGGTCAGCCTCGAAGGACATAAAGTAGAGTACAAGTGGCGCCCTGATAATGCCGGGACAACCTCGTTTGGGGTGTCCTCCCATTGTGTCCACCCTAGAGGGGCAGTGAGGGAGTCTCCGTGGGAGTCCCTCTCAGACGACGCTGTTTGTGGCCTTCATTATTAAGTTTGTCAGTCGTGGTGGTGGTTGTCATCGTCTTTGGAAGTCAACAGAGACTTCGTCATTTATAATTTTCCCTGTAGTATAGTTTTTCAGGAAACCTTATAATTAATATTTTTTTCAGGAAACCTTAGAATTGATAATTTTGTTACATTTTATTTCAGAACTTTATTTTAATCCGGAAAAACTTGTTCCTATTTGTGTTTTAGTAACCATATTTTTTTTTTATTGAACTTTCTATAGATATAAAGAAATATTTGTTATTTTTTTCTCTTTTCAGATTACCATCTACATGGTTATGCCAGCATCATTTCTGCTTGGAAAGAATATTGACTGGTTGCAGCACCTTCATGTCCTCGGAGGAGACGGATCCTGTCTCTGCCCTTCGTGCCGAGGTCACTCGTGTTCGAAGGAATATCATTGTAGTGTGTGTCGGGAGTGGTCGCCCTCCCAGTGGGTGAGGTTTGGTAAGCGGAAGAAGTTTAAAATGGATTCTCCTCCTTCGAGGTCAGCCTCGGAGGGGAAGAAGTTGAGTACACGAGTGGCGTCCTGGTAACGCCGCGACAATCTCGTCCTGGGTCTCCTCCCATTGTCTCCCCTAGAGAGGCAGTGAGGGAGCCCTTGCCCTTGAGCGGAGGAGTCCTTCTCAGATGACGACGTTCGTCTACTGTGGCCCTCCTTGGCGTTGACGGCTCCTATTCTTCGGCTCTCTCCTAATAGGTTCGCTAATGTACCTATTAGTCTGAACCTTCCTTCACGTCCGACGAAACGTGTTCCTCTACCCCAGAGGTTATCGCCTCTGTCTACTGGAGCTGCTAGAGTGCCCCCCCCCCCCAGCCACCCCACCCTTACCCGCTCAAGCGGTTAGGCAGTGTTGTCACCTGGCAATCAAAGCCTTAATGGCTACCTTCCAGGTAAGCTGAAAGATAATTCACATAAATAATTATCTCTGAATTTTTCATTTTCAGTGACCTGTTTGTTTTTAGCTGTAGATTTTTTTTCTGGCAGGTTTTATTATGAACATTGGTTGTCCCGACACAAGATACAAACCTTACACTCCTTAACCTAGCATTGTTATTTCGGTGTAGCTGAAAACTAGTCGAAACTAAAGTTAGCCAGAGTTCAACTACCCTTGTTTACCCACTGCTTCAGCCAGCACTAGTGACTAACCGTCACTTTTTATTTCGGCTCGGTCGAGTGTAGATGTGTCTCACTCTCCCGTTAACCTAAACTGTCTTGAACTAATTTCTTTTCGCTTTTTCTTTTTCAGGTGTGCCTACCCGTGAGGTCCAACCATGCCACTCTGTCCAGGCCGTGAAGGACGGCGTTGCAACTCCTTTATGTCCCCGGAGGAGACGGTTTCTCACAGTCTCTGTCCTTCGTGCCGAGGTCACTCGTGTTCGAATTAATCTCCTTGTGTGTCGGGAGTGGTCGCCCTCCCCGTGGGTGAGGTTTGGTAGGCAGTAGTAGTAGTTTAAAAGAGATTCTCCCTTTTAGGGGTCAGCCTCGAAGGACAAAAAGTAGAGTACAAGTGGCGCCCTGATAATGCCGGGACAACCTCGTTTGGGGTGTCCTCCCATTGTGTCCACCCTAGAGGGGCAGTGAGGGAGCCCTCCGTGGGAGTCCCTTTCAGACGACGCTGTTTGTCGCCCTCGTCATTAACTTTGTCAGTCGTGGTGGGGGTTGTCATCGTCATTTGAAGTCAACAGAGACTTCGTCATATATAATTTTCCCTGTAGTATAGTTTTTCAGGAAACCTTATGATTAATATTTTTTTCAGGAAACCTTAGAATTGATAATTTTGTTACATTTTATTTCAGAACTTTATTTTAATCCGGAAAAACTTGTTCCTATTTGTGTTTTAGTAACCATATTTTTTTTTATTGAACTTTCTATAGATATAAAGAAATATTTGTTATTTTTTTCTCTTTTCAGATTACCATCTACATGGTTATGCCAGCATCATTTCTGCTTGGAAAGAATATTGACTGGTTGCAGCACCTTCATGTCCTCGGAGGAGACGGATCCTGTCTCTGCCCTTCGTGCCGAGGTCACTCGTGTTTGAAGGAATATCTTTATATTTGTTTCGTGAGTGGTCGCCCTCCCAGTGGGTGAGGTTTGGTAGGCGGAAGAAGTTTAAAATGGATTCTCCCCCTTCGAGGTCAGCCTCGGAGGGGAAGAAGTCGAGTACACGAGTGGCGTCCCGGTAATGCCGGGACAACCTCGTTCGGGGTCTCCTCCCATTGTCGCCCCTAGTGAGGCAGTGAGGGACCCCTCGAGTGGAGGAGTCCCTCTCAGACGACGCTGTTCGTCTACTGTGGCCCTCCTTGGCGTTGACGGCTCCTATTCTTCGGCTCTCTCCTAATAGATTCGCTAATGTACCTATTAGTCTGAACCTTCCTTCACGTCCGACGGAACGTGTTCCTCTACCCCAGAGATTGTCGCCTCTGTCTACTGGAGATGCAGGAGGAAGTTTATTGATGTTGACGTCATCTTGGAAGCATTCGACGAATTGTGAAGTCGTCATTATTGAATTCGTCAAATTCATCATCGTCGCCCTCGTCATTAAGTTTGTCATTGCCATCAAAGTCGTGGTGGTGGATGTCGTCGTCATTGGAAGTCATCAGAGTCTTCGTCATATATAATTTTCCCAGTAGTCTATTTTTTCAGGAAACCTTGAAATTAATATTTTTGTTACAGTACATTATTATTTTATTATTTGTTTTTTCTCATTTCAGAATACGATCTACATGGTGATCCAAGCATCATTGAAGAAATTGATTTGTAATAAATGGCAACAGCACAGGGATAGTCTTGCCAATAAAATGAGGGAAGTAACAAATATATCACCTTGGAGGTATAACATGATACCCCGAAAATGGGAGGTGACTCTTTTTCGTCTCCGTATTGGTGAAACACGGTCGACACACGAGTTTCTGCGGAAGGGCCAACACCAACCGTATTGCGAGGACTGTTTAGTACCTTTAACAGTGAGGCATTTGTTGACCGAATGCCCTAATTGTAATAACTTGAGAAATAGATATCTGTTTGAGGCTTGAGGTGAGGATGGCAGGGTCATCCTTGCCAAGATTCTTGGACATGTGTCCTACTATGTGAGCGGCATTTTTAGATTTATTTCAGAAGCAGGTCTTCTGAAAACTATTTTAACTGTTATAATGACTTAACTTTTATGGTTTTAATTTAATTCTTTTATTTTTCATATATAATAAATGCTATCGGCGTCAATGACCTTTGATGTCAGGATGCCAGAAAACTTTCAATCAATCAATCATATTCTCACCTATGGGTAGCAGTGGCAGGTGATGTAACTGCACCATATTGGTTGTCTCTCTGCTTCCCCTCTCACCGGTGTACCTGTTGACATGGAAACGGATACAGTACACGTGTGCTTGGGTCATCAAAAACCAAGCAAAGATGAAAGCGGCTTAAACTGCTTCCCAAAAACCCCATGGATCAGGGAGACGAAGACGTACGTCGGCAATATCCGCCCTACTTGATGCGCATTTACTTGACTGCCCAGCGTTTGTTTAAAATAATATATTTGTCTGTGACGATGACAGACGGAAAGAAAAAAGATTGCCACAGAATAATCCATAGAAAACAAAGTGTATTACTTGAATGGACGGACCCCTCTGAATAGTTTGATGTATGAAAGGCAAACGTTTTGGATTGTAAGATCCGAGTATCCACTTGTTGAGGATTCAGTTTTGTATTGCTTGGTAATTTTTTTTTTTGAAAATTTATGAAATTCTGTAATGGATTTTGACATTTGACATTTATATATGGTGGAGACACTTGGTTGACATGCGACATCCTGTACTTTTCTTAATGGTGTCTGTTTTTTATAATAATTTTTGTTCATTTCAGGTGTATTTAGACATTGCATGAATATACATAACTCCCCCCAATTTTGGGTGGTAGCCGACATCAACAAATGAAACAAAAACGAAAAAGGGGACCTCCACTCTCTTAAGTTCCTCCCAGCCTGACAAGGGACTCAACCGAGTTCAGCTGGTAATGCTAGGGTGCCACAGCCAACCCTTGTCTCAAACCAGCAAGCTGTGTTGTACAGTATGTTACTGGGATGTCCGTGTACAACCACTCCAAACTTTGGTGATATTGAATCGTAGAGAAACATTTGGTTTCATTTGTTATTTTTCTGAAAATTTTATACGTGTTATGAGGTATTTTGGGATTTTCGTCCATTGCAAATATTTTGTAAGCTCGTCTTAATTTGTTAGGACCAAAGTGTAAAACCTGAAAGTCTTTCAGTTGGTAAAACAGAAAAGGAATGAGAATGAAGATAGTCAGACCTTACCACCTGTTGGTTTGTGTATCACAAATTGATTAACTTGGAGGTGCTTTACATTATTTATGCATTAAATTTGGTTAGTTCTACACGAAGGCAAACCCTCTGCTTTTTAATAGTGCATGATTTCAGCGAAGCACAAAATTCAGATATTGGAATTTCTAACAAGTTGAGGTAGTTGGTGTTGGGTAACCTGGTAACCCCCCACCCCTGTGCACTGCCATCTCACATAGTAACCACTTTGTCTTCAGCTACCAAGTAGTAGGCTTACAGGCATGCTCTTGGTACTAGCAGACTTGGCTTTTTTGCACTTAATCTTTTTCATTGCAGATTGGTGTGTGTATGGCGAAGGGCGAAACCACGTGTAGGCATGCCTTCCTGTCCAGGTGTTCCCGGCCATGTGTGTGAACGGAACCTCTGTTGATCCACATTCTTTGTGTCCCCTTGGGTTGTTGTGGCCGATATGGTAATGTACCTGCCTGGTGATTGCCAGACTGGGGTTTAACTCCCGCTCAAACTTGTTAGTTCCTTTGGTCGCTACAACCTCACCATCCTTGTGAGCTAAGGATGGGGGTTTGGTGGAGCCTATTGTTCATAGCTATGTTGTACAAATTTGAGTCTTTTATGCAAATAACCCCTTTAATCACTTAATTTACAGATATATCAAGCTGACATAATGTTTTTATATATATAGACACTATTTCATCATTACAGTGTAAGTGTTGCTATTTTCATTTCTGCATATTGCGGCATTTTTGGAGGGCGGGGAAATCTTTTCGGTCTCTTCCCCTCTGACGCCGCACAACCTATATGCTGGTGACCTCCCACTTTTCTCAGTGCAGTGACCCATCCTCTTCCGTAAGAGTGTCGTCTTCGTGTGGATACTCTTTTCCATTGAGACATAGAGGTTGCTCGCTTCCTGCGAGTTCATCTTAGGAGCTTGGCTTCGGTCTTGCTCTTCGCTGATGACGCTGCACTTCTTCGTTCTACGGTGGCAGCCGGCAGAGGGAGTGTATATAGTCTAAGGCATGTTCCTGGGCCTCCCGGGAATATCTTTTTCGTCTTAGGGTTAGATTCTCCTCTAGAGTGGTTTTTCTTTATTTAATTTCAAATAAAATTGTTTTAAGACTAACTTTTGTATAGCAATAACGACGCCGCAATCCGTTATGTGATGGCAGCTGGCGGAGGAAGTGCATAATCTTAAGCATGTTCCTGTACCTCACGGGGGACACCTTTCCTGTCCGTGGGTTTATTTGTTCTCCCAAGTGGCTTTTTTCTTTTCATTCTTGTTGGTTTTCCTCGGCGCTAGCAACGCGGTATTTCTTCTTTCGGCTCGGTCACCCGTCATAAGGAGTGCCAAGTCAGATGTTCCTGCTCCTGCCCATTCATCACCACCTTTGCCTGCTTCAGTTCCTGATCATCACGCTAAGACGTCCTTTCCCGTACGCAGGTTTGGTCCTCTCTAGACCTTTGCTGACTAGAACTCCTCAGAGATCTCAGGAGGGGACACCAACAACGAGCTTCGGCTACATTTCACGGCCAACGCTCGATGTCAACCTTCAACTTGAGCTAGAGCTCATTGATGGGAAGCCGACAACGGCTCCAGGTATTGGAACTTTCCTTACCGAAGGAGTCCCTTCACCAGCTGCTGCTCTGCAGTCTTCGTGACTGCAGGGAGTATTACCGACAGCAACAACAGAGGTTGGTCGCCTTTCCTTTATGCAAGAGAGACTTGCTTCACCTGTTTGGTTTCCTCTTCGGGGGATTCCTCCGGCTGGACTTGGATTCCTCCATGCCCCGCCTTTTGAGCAATTTTTGTCTCGCCTAGTTGCATCATCTTGCCTAGCGGACTCGCCTATCCAGGTTGACTAATCTCATCTAGCGGAAATGCCTCACCCATTCCTGCTGCAGCTATGCGCGATCATTGTCGGTTCCTGATCGACCGTGATCACCCGTCTGTTCGTGATCGCCCACGGTTGCCCATCAGCTCCTGATCGCCCGCGGTTGCCCATCAGCTCCTGATCGCCCACGTTTCCCCGTCAGCTTGCCATCACCCACGAACGCCAGTCAGCTCTCTTCCGGGTTTCTGGTGTCCAAACAATTGCTTTCAGCACCTGACGTTTTCCTTTACTCATGATCGCTCGCACTTCAAAACCTACGAGGTAACACAAACAAGTTCGTTTCCGGCCTCTGCTCAGTTCTAATCTTCTTCTGCCTCTGCTGGCAACTCGTCAAAACCTCTGGTTGTAATCACTAGTCAGTGTCACACTACTCACCTTGCTTGCTACTTTTCTTTCCGAGGTAAAGTTGCTCTCCGCCTATGATGAATTGCTCTTCCGGTTTGCGGGTAGATTCGCCAACGGCTACTGAAGAATCTCTTAAGCCTTGTCCTTTGGTGCGTCTTTTTCGACTTTCTTCCACGGAGAACTTGCGGGGGGGGGGGCTTGGAGTCGCAGTCTACCAGCTACAATCCTCGCTTTTAGCAAGCTCACTGCTCTTCCAAGCAAGACTCCTCTGTTCATCAGTGTCTCTCCTCATCTAGACGACACAGATCGTCATCCTTCAGTCTCTTCAAGTTGCGCTACTTCAGTAGTGCTTCTCTTGACCTGCAGTTGAGGGAGGTGAGCACACACTCCCTTCTTGGAATCTTTATCCATTGGGCCGATATGAATGGATTTAAGTTCTCGACAAGTAAAACTACAATTATCCATTTCTGTCGTATACGGGGAGTACATCCAGACCCGGATATATACATCAAAGGTCAACGGATCCCATGTGCAAGTGAAGCTAAATTTTTAGGGTTGATATTTGATTGTAAGCTTTCATGGGTTTCTCACTTAAAAGCATTAAAAGCTAAATGTGTTGAAGCTATGAATCTCTTAAAAGTATTGTCCCATACATCATGGGGGCAGACCGCAATACAATTTTAAAATTATACAAGGCCTTGATATTTTCCAAAATTAGTTGTGGATGCGAAATATACTCGTCAGCAACCCCAAGTCGGTTAAAAATATTAGATTCAATACATCATGCTAGCATTAGATTGTCCACAGGAGCCTTTAGAACTTCGCCTATCACAAGTCTCCTTGTTGATGCTGGGGAGTTGCCTCTAGACCTTTACCGAATGTCCTCTATTATTCGGTATTGGTTTAGATTGCAAAGACTCCCTAATTCTTCTGCCTTTCAGACTGCAAGCCTTGTAAGACACTCAACCTACTTTGAGCTGCACTCAAAATCTCCTCAACCTTTTGGGTTTCGGGTGAAACAATTATTAAACAATCTGGATTTAATTAGAATTAATGTGATTCCATTCAAGGTATCATCAATGCCTCCATGGAAATTACCTGACATATCTTTTTGTAAATACTTTATTGGAGTTAAGAAGAATATGACTGACTTAGAATCCAGGTGTCTTTTTATGGAACATGTCGAAGAACATAGGGGATCGACTTATATATATATATATACTGATGGCTCCAAATCTGATGCTGGCGTTGGATTTGGAGTACATAGTAATGATTTTAATTGTAGAGGTGCACTTCCTTTAACAGCTTCCATATTTACTGCCGAACTGTATGGCATACTAACCGCTATTGAGAAAATAGCTTTGGAAAAGGAGGGTAATTTTTACCATTTTTAGTGGTGCGAGGAGTGTTCTTCAAGCTTTAGAAGTTTTTAATTCTAGTAACCCTCTAGTTTTAAAGATTTTAGAATAGCTTTTTGTTATTGGACGGAGAGGTATAACAGTTCAATTTTGTTGGGTTCCAGCACATGTAGGTGTGTCTGGGAATGAGAAGGCCGATTTACTGGCGAAGAATGCGGCATCCGAGTTGCTACCAAGGAGGCATCCCATTCCCTGTAATGATATCCTACCTTACATCAAGAAATTGGTTTTTAATAAATGGCAACAGCACTGGGATAGTCAAGATGGCAATAAAATGAGGGAAGTAACAAATATCATATCACCTTGGAGGTATAACATGATGCCCCGAAAGATGGCTCTTTGTCGCCTCTGAATTGGTCACACACGAGTTTCTGCTGAAGGGCCAACACCAACCGTATTGCGAGGACTGTTTAGTACCCTTAACAGTGAGGCATTTGTTGAATGAATGCCCTAATTTTACTAACTTGAGAAATAGATATCTGTTTGAGGCTCGAGGTGAGGATGGCAGGTTCATCCTTGCCAAGATTCTTGGGCATGATGTGTCCTACTATGCGAGTGGAATTTTTAGATTTATTTCAGAAGCAGGTCTTCTGAAAACTATTTAACTATTGTAATGACTTCTTAACTTTTATGGTTTTAATTGAATTCTATTTTATTTTTCATATATAATAAATGCTATGGGCGTCAATGACCTTAGATGTCAGGATGCCAGAAAACTTTGTCAATCAATCAATCAATCTTTCCGAGGTAAAGTTGCTCTCCGCCTATGATGAATTGCTCTTACGGCTTGCGGGTAGATTCGCCAACGGCTACCGAAGAATCTCTTAAGCCTTGTCCTTTGGTGCGTTTTTTCCGACTTTGTTCAACGGAGAACTTCGAGCGGGTTGGTGTCGCAGAACTCTACCAGCTACAATCCTCGCTTCGAGCAAGCTCGCTG
The DNA here is from genome assembly GCF_036898095.1 of Palaemon carinicauda. Classification (NCBI taxonomy): domain Eukaryota; kingdom Metazoa; phylum Arthropoda; class Malacostraca; order Decapoda; family Palaemonidae; genus Palaemon; species Palaemon carinicauda. Next base: position 164,986 of record NW_027170053.1, on the reverse strand, counting down.
CTCTTCCAAGCAAGACTCTCTTCTGTTCATCAGAGTGTCTCCTCATCTAGACGACACAGATCGTCGGCCTTCAGTCTCTTCAAGTTGCGCTACTTCAGTAGTGCTTCTCTTGACCTGCAGTCGAGGGAGTTAAGCACACACTCCCTTCTTGGAACCCAACCTAGCACTCTCCATTGATGGGTAGGGTAAAGCTCAATTGTCAACATTGGCACTTAATACCTCGCTCACCACTTAGAACTACTTGTTTCACACAAGTACTGTACAGTGTTTTGGGTTCCCGATGTTTTCATCTTTGAGGCTTTGACGAACCCTGTTATACAGAGATGGTTATTCTTAGGCATGTTCATCATCATCAGCCTGCAGAAGCTTCCTCAGATTAACGGGGTCCAATGTCGAAGCTGGTGGTAGTCTCTAACTTATATGAGACACTTTCAGCCAGAAGTGTTTACATCTCGAGAGCCACCGTTTAACTGTGGTTCATCAAGCCCTCATCTGACTCCTTCAAATCCAATCTCTTTAGGGGCAGCCAGATCCCAGGGATTCAGCGTGAGGAATCTCCCTTTTTTTCTGGTCTACGGGATCCAGGCAGGAAAGGGACCTGAGAAGAGGATTGACAAAAGAGAATCTCCGCCGAGGAGATTTGACGCTCTCTTCAGATGCTGCAAAAGAAAGGTTGACCCCACATGCTGTACCACTCGTGGTCCTTCCTCTGGTCAGAATCTGAATGGTACTATCATTTAAATCTCCTTGAGATGAGTGCAGCCTTGCAGCAGATACATCAATCCCCGGCTGGTCACTCGGTGCTAATGGCGAACGACAACACCACGATAGTGGCTCATTTAGAACAAATAGGGCGGTGCTTGTTTTTCGCAGCACCACTTTCTTCTAGCATGGTATGGTAAATGATCTGAAGACAACTCTGTTGCTCTATCAGCTCAATTATTCCGGACAAGCAGGAATGTGCTCTCACGGTCTTCTGAGCAGAGCTACTCCGATAGTGGTCCCCGAGTGGTCTTTGTATCATCCAGTGGCCTACAAAGTCCTGATTTTGAGGGATTCCAGAGAGTGGATCTCTTCGCAACGTCCCTGAATAACTCGCCTCCATTCTACGGTTCACCAGTCCCGGATTCCCAGGCGCTACGGCTGGATGCATTCGGCAACGGCAGGTAAGCATTGGTGTTTAAACCATTTTTCCCCGCACTGCTTGATGACGAGGGTGCTTTAAAAGGCAAGATCATCTGCAATCTGGCAATGCCCCTCTCGGCTCCGCTTTGCATCTTTGGGATGATTCCCGTACCTCCTTCGGCTGCTGACGGAAGTGCCGAGAAACTCCCTCCACGACACGACACTTTCCAACATCTTACACGGAGAAGCTTTCACAGCAAGTTGTAAAAGGATATTCTGGATACCTCCAAAATTCTCCAGTTGCTGGCTAACAGGCTAGCGGACTTCCTTCAGTGGTTGATGTCATGGACTGGGTATCTCACCCCCTTGTTGCTACTTTCCAGCATAACCTTCAAGGGGGAAACTCCCCTCGGTCTAGGCAATGAAAGGCTACTACTCGTCCTTGAGCTTCGCCTTCCGGCTGAAAAGAATTAACCTTTCCTCTCTTTGGTATTGTCTCTCAGTCAGAAGTTAGACCTAATCCATGTAGCATGGTTCGTGTCCTTCGGTCCCTAAAGAGTGCCCCCAACGACCCAGGACGCCAAACAGCAGATCTTCACCTATCCTTGAAGACAGTTTTCTCGCTCGTTTTGGCTTTGGCTAAGAGAGTTGGCAAATCCTATGGTCCTTCTCATTCACGGTGATGGGTAAGGTAATACTCGGCTTTGTTCCTAGAAGCTCGGATCCCACATTCAAACAGTTCAGATTGGGAGTCCTATGTAGCGTGACCAATAATCCAGATCAACAGCTACTGTAATACACTAGGGAGAACCTGAGGTGCTACCTCAGGAGAACTACAGGAGCTCACCCCAGAGTGTCAGTACTCTTCGTCAGTTCAGGGAAGGTCAAACGAAGCATCACCAAGAGCCCTTTCTCAGCGTGGATTCGCAAGGTCATAGACTGAGCGTTGAACCCTGATCCTTCCCCTTAAATGAGATGACCCACAGCTCATGACGTTAGAGGCATACATATGTCCCTAGCGTTAAAGAAAAACTACTCGTACAGGTGCTACAAGCGGGTCTGTGGAAGCATCGGACGACTTAAGCTACCCATTACCTTGAAGACAAGACCCCCACGAACATGGGTACATTCTCCCTTGCCCATGTGGTGGCAGGATGACAAAATGGGTTAAACACCCCAGGCTCCTTGATGGGCAAGTAGCAGATGGTGTAGTGCCGAGGTTACTATGGATTAAGTCTGGGATGAATGAGAAGAATGACTGGCTCTTTCTTTCATCTTCCCATCTCTGGGGGAACAGCACCTGCAGTACTTTGCAAGCTGGCCTCCTCTGTCTATAGGTAAAACCATTTCCCTTGTGTAACCTGGTATAGAGATACTGTAGATCCTTGTCCCCATATCCCCTGGCTAAGTGGGATTGGCTAACCTTTATGGTTGGTTCAAAGATAACGATACTTTGCAAACTGGCCTCCTCTCTCTGCAGGTAAAACCAGAGGTGTATACTCATGTTCTCATGCACCCTGGGGAGGTGGGATTTGGTAACGTTTATGGTTGGTTCAAAGATCCCTTCATTTTTGAGAAATCTTACCCAGACTAGTCACTCTGCTGGTATCGCACAATCACACAGCTTGATTAGGCTGCTAGAGCGTGCTATTGCACAGAGGTTTTAGCGAAGCGTCGAGGTTTTCCTCCTTATAACCCTTTTACCCCAAAGGACGTACTGGTACGTTGCGCAAAAGCCACCCCTTTACCCCCATGGACGTACCGGTACGTCCTAGCAAAAAAATGCTATAAAAATTATTTTTTTCATCTTTTTAAAAAAAATTTGAAAAAATTCAGGCATTTTCCAAGAGAATGAGACCAACCTGACCTCTCTATGACAAAAATTAAGGCTGTTAAAGCAATTTAAAAAAAAATATACTGCAAAATGTGCTGGGGAAAAAAATAACCCCCTGGGGGTTAAGGGTTGGAAATTTCCAAATAGCCGGGGGGTTAAAGGGTTAAGTGCGTAACACGAAGGGGGTAAAAACCGTGGGTCAAAAGCCAGCCAGTTGGTTAGCACTGCCACCACCTTAGTCGTGAGTCTTCCTTAATGAAGAGCAGAAGAGTTCGTATTTAGTGTCGGAACAAATAACAAATTGTAAAGTAATTTGTATTTTTCGTAACGAGACCAACCTTTCGCTCTTAATACAAATTTGGCCTGCCAACACCTATCCCTTGGTAAATTCTGCCTGTAAGCAAAACTGACGATAAAAGACAGGTGTGTGTGTGTGTGAGAGGGCAAGCTAGCCGGTACTACCAACTCCCCCCACTAACTAGAAGTGGGGTGTTACACCTGGCTAAAAGTCTTATGGCTAGTCTTTCTCTGAAAGTATTTTCCTTAATAAAGAGCTCACGGTTTGTATCGTTAGGGAAAATACAAATTACTTGAACTTGGTCATTTTTAAGAAGCATAGGTTCAACAGATGAAATTCAGATGTCTATCATAGGTTTTTATCATAATTTGATCTTACATGTTATATATTTTTCCCTCCCAAATTTGTTTGGCTGAGCTCTGTAAGAATCAGGGATGGTTAATTTTCATTTTTATATCATTAATAATGTGTAATTAACTTCATTTTAAGTTGACCAGGCTGAACAGGCTATGGAGAAACTTCGTTGATATTAGAGAAACGATCCTTCCCATATTGCAGAATGAAGCCATCTGAGTAGCATAGAATAACCACTGGTAAGTAATCCTAAGATGGGGCCTCTCAATTTTTGACCCCATATGAAATTTTACCCATTTTCTTTTTTACCCCCTTTCAGATTTCTCCAAAATTGAGCAGCTTCCATGTAAAAATGAAGTTTTATATAAATTTTGATTATTATTATTTTAAAATGTAGAAAGAAGACTCAACTTACAAACTTAATGGGGTACAAGAAGCTTTTAGTAGGTTGAATTGTTTGCAAGTCAAATTTTGTTAAATTTGTGACAAAGGTAGGCTTCACCTAACTTGCATGCCTATGATTCTCAGCTGCAAACGTCAACAAGTGTTGCTTTATATGAAACATTGAATTATATATTTTATTAGTTTGTTCCGTAACTGGAATACAAAGCTACGCTATTTAGGGGTATTATATGAAAGTAATACCCCTTAATAAATAACTAAGGTTTGTATCGTTAGGAAAAATACAAATTATCTATAAATTTGTCATATTTAGTTATTGATATAGTTTATGAGATATATGTTTCCTGTTGGATATTTTTGCATCTCTGAATGAGGACCTGTCTAGTGAGTAATTTGTAACATTTTCATGGCCCAGGTTAAGACTCCGTTTCTCCGTGAAGCCACGTCGGGAACCCTAGAGACCTTCAAGGTCTCTGATGAATTGAGGACCGAGTTTTAGGAAGATATTACTCACACTGGGCCAAAAGTCCTGCATCCATGCAGTGAAGAGCATAGTTACCCGGGATTTATTACCAGCCCTCCACATCAAAGAGTTGTCCCTAGTCATGTGGTTCTTCCTGAAAAACCTTGAGATTTTGGAATGGTAAGTAAGTAAGGGATTGATCTTAAGGTCCCCAGTTGCATTACCAAACCTCATTAGAGTTAGTATATCTTTCATAAGTTTATACCCAAGCAGTGCCCTATCTTTATCCCTTTTACCCCCAGGGTATTTGGAAATTTCCAACCCTTAACCCCCAGGGGTTATTTTTTTTCAAGCACATTTTGCAGTATATTTTTTTTAAATTGCTCTAACAGCCTTAATTTTTGTTATAGAGAGGTCAGGTTGGTCTCATTTTCTTGGAAAATGCCTGAATTTTCTAAAAAAAATTATCAAAAATATGCACAAAAAATTTTAAATTGCATTTTTTTTTTTGCAAGGAAGTACCGGTACATCCATGGGGGTAAAGGGATGAGTTTTGTGAAACGTACCAGTACGTCCTTTGGGGGTAAAAGTGTTATGTGTGGTATAAATCCTCCTCGGGCTTTTCCAAGAGAGGCCCACATCGTCACGGTGAAAAGATCATCCAGACTATGTAGCTTGAAAATTGCCCAAATAATTTTCATCAGTTTTATCTAAGTGGCGGCCTCCCTATACCTCGGAATGCTATCAATGCTCGTTCTTTTTCAAATTCGTCAAAGCAGCCTTGGTTATCCTTAAAGAGTTTGGACAAATGGTCAATTTTGGTTTTAGGACATTCCAAAATCAAACGATTGTTCTTGTATTAGAGTTATCTTGCTTGAGGGTACACTCGGGCACACTATTTCGTCTTTTCTTTTTTTTTCTTTTTTTTTTCTAAGTTTATAGTTTATATATGAAAGATCTAATTTAATATTATTGTTCTTGAAATATTTTATTTTGTTTCGTACTTTTCTTATAGTTTATGTATTTCCTTGTTTCCTTTCATCACTGGGCTATTTTTCCTGTTGGAGTCTTTGGGCATACAGCATCCTGCTTTTCCAACTAGACTTATAGCTTAGCTTGTAATAGAAATACCATACTCTTTGGAAGTGTCAGTCATGCAGACATACTTTCCTGCCTTTCCAATTATCTTCTTTCTTAATTCTGTTGTGGTTTTCTAAACAGTGCCACTACTAAACTTTTTAGGAACCATTCTGTATGAATAAACACCGAATTTATTGATGAAAAAGTTAACGGAACTATATGTTTTGCACTTTTGAATTGGGTGAGACACCTGTTTTTGGACACGCCTCTCTCCATGGGTAAGTGTGTGAACCCATTAATGTCCTTTCAGTTGGTTAAACCTCAAAATTTTTGTTCAATCTCTGGTACAAACACGTCACTTATCAGACTAACACACGTCACCTATAACCGAGTTCAGTGATCGCACCCAACAATTCATGAGTCATAGTACATGTACTCTTAACCCTTTTACCCCCAATGGACGTACTGGTACGTTTCACAAAACTCCTCCCTTTACCCCCATGGATGTACTGGTACGTCCTTGCAAAAAACTGCTCTTTAAATTTTTTTTGCATATCTTCGATAACTTTTTGAGAAACTTCAGGCATTTTCCAAAAGAATGAGACCAACCTGACTTCTCTATGACAAAAATTAAGGTTGTTAGAGCAATTGAAAAAATATATATTGCAAAATACATACATACATATACCAAGGCACTTCCCCCAATTTTGGGGGTAGCCGACATCAACAAAGAAACAAAAACAAAAAGGGGACCTCTACTCTCTACATTCCTCCCAGCCTAACAAGGGACTCAACCGAGTTCAGCTGGTACTGCTAGGATGTCACAGCCCACCCTCCCCCGTTATCCACCACAGATGAAGCTTCATAATGCTGAATCCCCTACTGCTGCTACCTCCGCGGTCATCTAAGGCATCGGAGGCAGCAGCAGGGCCTACCGGAACTGCGTCACAATCGCTCGTCATTCATTCCTATTTCTAGCACGCTCTCTTGCTTCGCTCACATCTATCCTCCTATCACCCAGAGCTTACTTCACTCCATCCATCCACCCAAACCTTGGCCTTCCTCTGCAAAATGTGCTTGAAAAAGAAAACACCTTGAGGTTAAGGGTTGGAAAGTTCCAAATAGCTTTGTGGTAAAAGGGTTAAAAAGGTCATTAATCTTACTCTATAAAACAAATACTTGTATGGTTGAAAATTGTTTGAATGCGGAATTGTTTGAGTTCTGGGTAGTTTGATCTCGTGTACTACTGTAGTGGTTGTGTAGATTGCTGATTTGGCCTCCCCAGTTCCAGCACTCTCCTATGTGTCTCAGATATTACAATCCAGTCTAATCTTTCTACTAAGCATCATGTATGCTTTTAGCTCTCTTCTTAAGAACTCTGTAAATCAGTATCGAAACTTCACAGTCATGTTTAGCCTAACAGCTCTCCCCTAAAGGTTTGGTCCTGAATGAGAAGGGGGTAATCAGATGTGTGTGTGTTCGAGAGTGGAGTTAGATCTATTGGGTTTCGAGAGGAAGAGAGTAAAAGGTTTTGGAGCCTTTGTAGGGTGACGGCCAGATCCGTTTTCATTCATAGAAAATGGGAATATTATAAAGTGGGGTGGACTGTGGCCGTCATTCTAAAATCGAGTTCGTAGAAAACTGGAATATTCTGAACTGTGGCCGTCGTTCTAAAGACTATTTTGGCGAGAGAAGCTAACTTAAAAAACCCACCTAACCTATGCTAAAAGCCGTATCCTTACCCAGGGGGGCCTTGCCCCCCCCCCCCCTTACCTACTACGGGAGCGAGAAGATTCGTGGCCGGAGTAAGAACTCGAGCCACAAATTTTCAGGTAATTTAGGGTTTTCGGCAAAAAACATAAAAGTGTGCATTTAAGCACATATTTAAGATCCGTAGACCATTTCCCAACGTTTTTATTCTATACAAGATAACAGTCGGAGCGATAATAAGCAAATTTGGATGCTTGGCCGTAGCGCTACAAACTACCCAAGGTTTTCCATTAATACTCGTGTATGATAGTTGATGACAAATTTAACATACAAACAGGTTCACTTAAAACATCAGATTGATATTGGTTTGTATTAGAGAAAGAACTGAGGGATGTATGCAAAAAACCTTTAAAAGTTGCGATCTGCATTTTATTCTGTTGTTTTTAAATCATAGGTATTATCCATGCAGTTGACCCCTACTATTCCAGTGTTCTGATTTTCTCATTTATCTTTCAGGTGTAAGCTATAGCCAGTGAGATACGACTACAAGCGGACGTTCTGTTATGGCCATACTTCGTAGACATTTATACTGAGCTAATATCTAGGTACAGTAGATACTCATTTTATCTCTATCCATAACTGTACCCCTTTATTTTTATTTATATTGACCTCTTTTCTTGCTTTTCCTCCCCATCTTTCTATCTGACCTACCTTGAAATTTTACCTCGGAGTGAAATTCATGTGTTTTTGCCTTATTGCACCCCAGTTTAGAATGGTCCTCTCTGTGCAATGCTGGGCCATGTGTACAAAAATCAAAAGTCCAACCCTAATATTAACAGATAGAATTCTCCCACAGGAATCAATCAAGATCTGAAGTTTTTATTACTTGTCTAAAAAAAGAAATATATTTGAAATTATGAAATTATGAAAAATACTGTTGCAGGTTGAGATAACCTATACACTTGCAATTGATTAATGTATGTAAAAAAATTTGATTTGAATAGATACAGTATTCTCACGTTGATACAAAAAATATCAATGTTCATTTAAAAGGGCACACTATTGCTAAATTTTCATAGACATTCTCTTTTCCTTGCCATCTAAGACAACCTTATAGGTTTTTTATGAGAAAAACCTCGTTCTAATCAGACATTTTAATAGACAAGATTAATGTTCAAAATAGTACTACCTATTTTATGATCTCTGTGCTATCATATTTTCTTATAATAATCTTGATAAACTACCCTTTGATATTTGGAAGTTATAGTAAACAATGAGCATGTCAAACAGTTTTGTTTGCAATGGTCTTATAGTATTTGGTCATTCAGTTTTTTGTACTCTTCAATCTATTTAAGTCATTGAATGATATACAGTACGTTGTGTCAGGACTGAAATGTTATGTCCACGTGTTGAGCATGGACGGTGGGGAGGGAGTGAGAAGGGCTTGGCAGGAACCTGTTAGGGGGAGAAGATCAAGAGGGAGGCAGAGAATCAGATGGCGAGATAAGGTGAAGGATGAGATGGAGAGAAGAGGTTTTGATGGAAGAGGAGAATGCCTCGGTTAACCCTTCTACCCCCAGGCTTTTTGGAAATTTCCAACCCTTAACCCCCAGGTGTTGTTTTTTTTTTTTTTTTTCAAGCACACTTTGCAGTATCCCATCCATCCATATACCAAGGCACTTCCCCCAATTTTGGGGGTTAGCCGACATCAACAAATGAAACGAGACAAAAAAGGGGACCTCTTCTCTACGTTCCTCCCTTCCTAACAAGGGACTCAACCTATTTCAGCTGGTACTGCTAGGGTGCCACAGCCCACCCTCCCACATTATCCACCACAGATGAAGCTTCATAATGCTGAATCCCCTACTGCTGCTACCTCCGTGGTCATCTAAGGTATTGGAGGAAGCAGCAGGGCCTACTGGAACTGCGTCACAATCACTCTCCATTCATTCCTATTTCTAGCACGCTCTCCTGCCTCTCTCACATCAATCCTATCACCCAGAGCTTCCTTCACTCCATCCATCCACCCAAACCTTGGCCTTCCTCTTGTACTTCTCCCATCAACTCTTGCATTCATAGTTAGTTACCCGGGATTTATTACCAGCCCTCCACATCCAATAGTTGTCCCTTGTCATGTGGTTTCTTCCTGAAAAACTTTGAGATTTTGGAATGGTAAATAAGTAAGGGATTGATCTTAAGGTCCCCAGTTGCATTGCCAAACCTCATTAGAGTTAGTGTATCTTCCATAAGTTTCTACCCAGGCAGTGCCCTATCTTTTTGTGGTATAAATCCTCATCGGGGTTTTCCAAGAGAGGCCCACTTCGTCACGGTGAAGAGATTGTCTGGACTATGTAGCTTGAAAATTGCCCAAATAATTTTCATCAGTTTTATCTAAGTGGCGGCCTCCCTATACCTCGGAATGCTATCAATGCTCGTTCTTTTTCAAATTCGTCAAAGCAGCCTTGTTTAGCCTCAAAGATTTTGGACAAATAGTCAATTTTGGTTTTAGGACGTTCCAAAATCAAACGATTGTTCTTGGATTAGAGTTCTCTTGCTTGAGGGTACACTCTGGCACACTATTTTATCTTGTTTTTCTTTGTTTTTCTAATTTTATAGTTTATATATGAAAGATCTAATTTAACATTATTGTTCTTGAAATATTTTATTTTGTTTATTACTTTGCTTATAGTTTATATATTTCCTTGTTTCCTTTCATCACTGGGCTATTTTTCCCTTTTTGAGTCTTTGGGCATACAGCATCCTGCTTTTCCAACTAGACTTATAGCTTAGCTTGTAATAGAAATACCATACTCTTTGGAAGTGTCAGTCATGCAGACATACTTTCCTGCCTTTCCAATTATCTTCTTTCTTAATTCTGTTGTGGTTTTCTAAACAGTGCCACTACTAAACTTTTTAGGAACCATTCTGTATGAAAAAACACCAAATTTATTAATGAAAAAGTTAACGGAACTATATGTTTTGCACTTTTGAATTGGGTGAGACACCTGTTTTTGGACACGCCTCTCTCCATGGGTAAGTGTGTGAACCCATTAACCCTTTTACCCCCAAAGGACGTACTGGTACGTTTCACAAAAGCCATCCCTTTTCCCCCATGGACGTACCGGTACGTCCTTGCAAAAAAATGCTATAAAAATTGGTTTTTCATATTTTTGGATAATTTTTTTTAGAAAATTCAGGCATTTTCCAAGAGAATGAGACCAACCTGACCTCTCTATGACAAAAATTAAGGCTGTTAGAGCAATTTAAAAATAATATACTGCAAAATGTGCTGGGAAAAAAATAACCCCTTGGGGGTTAAGGGTTGGAAATTTCCAAAAAGCCTGGGGGTAAAAGGGTTAATGTCCTTTCACTTGGTTAAACCTCCAAATTTTTGTTCAATCTCTGGTACAAACACGTCGCTTATCAGACTAACACACGTCACCTATAACCGAGTTCAGTGATCGCACCCAACAATTCATGAGTCGTAGTACATGTACTCTTAACCCTTTTACCCCCAATGGACGTACTGGTACGTTTCACAAAACTCCTCCCTTTACCCCCGTGGATGTACCGGTACGTCCTTGCAAAAAACTTCTTTTTAAATTTTCTTTGCATATCTCGATAACTTTTTGAGAAACTTCCAGGCATTTTCCAAAAGAATGAGACCAACCTGACCTCTCTGACGAAAATTAAGGTTGTTAGAGCAATTTAAAAAATATATATTGCAAAATACATACATATATACCAAGGCACTTCCCCCAATTTTGGGGGTTAGCCGACATCAACAAAGAAACAAAAACAAAAAGGGGACCTCTACTCTCTACATTCCTCCCAGCCTAACAAGGGACTCAACAGAGTTCAGCTGGTACTGCTAGGGTGTCACAGCCCACCTTCCCCCGTTATCCACCACAGATGAAGCTTCATAATGCTGAATCCCCTACTGCTGCTACCTCCGCGGTCATCTAAGGCATCGGAGGCAGCAGCAGGGCCTACCGGAACTGCGTCACAATCGCTCGCCATTCATTCCTATTTCTAGCACGCTCTCTTGCCTCGCTCACATCTATTCTCCTATCACCCAGAGCTTCCTTCACTCCATCCATCCACCCAAACCTTGGCCTTCCTCTGCAAAATGTGCTTGAAAAAGGAAGCAACTTGAGGTTAAGGGTTGGAAAGTTCCAAATAGCTTGGGGGTAAAAGGGTTAAAAAGGTCATTAATCTTACTGTGTAAAACAAATACTTGTATGGTTGAAAATTGCTTGAGTTCTGGGTAGTTTGATCTCGTGTACTACTGTAGTGGCTGTGTAGATTGCTGATTTGTCCTCCCCATTTTCAGCACTTTCCTATGTGTCTCAGATATTACAATCCAGTCTAATCTTTCCACTAAGCATCATGTATGCTTTTAGCTCTCTTCTTAAGAACTCTAGTAAATCAGTATCGAAACTTCAGAGTCATGTTTAGCCTAACAGCTCTCCCCTAAAGAATTGGTCCTGAATGAGAAGGGGGTAATCAGATGTGTGTGTTCGAGAGTGGAGTTAGATCTATTGGGTTTCGAGAGGAAGAGAGTAAAAGGTTTTGGAGCCTTTGTAGGGTGACGGCCAGATCCGTTTTCATTCATAGAAAATGGGAATATTATAAAGTGGGGTGGACTGTGGCCGTCATTCTAAAATCGAGTTCGTAGAAAACTGGAATATTCTGAACTGTGGCCGTCGTTCTAAAAACTATTTTGGCGAGAGAAGCTAACTTAAAAAACCCACCTAACCTATGCTAAAAGCCGTATCCTTACCCAGGGGGGCTTTGCCATCCCCCGGACCCCCTCCTCCCCCTTACCTACTACGGGAGCGAGAAGATTCGTGGCCGGAGTAAGAACTCGAGCCACAAATTTTCAGATAATTTAGGGTTTTCGGCAAAAAACATAAAAGTGTGCATTTAAGCACATATTTAAGATCCGTAGACCATTTCCAAACGTTTTTATTCTATACAAGATAACAGTCGGAGCGATAATAAGCAAATTTGGATGCTTGGCCGTAGCGCTACAAACTACCCAAGGTTTTCCATTAATACTCCTGGATGATAGTTGATGACAAATTTAACATACAAACAGGTTCACTTAAAACATCAGATTGATATTGGTTTGTATTAGAGAAAGAACTGAGGGATGTATGCAAAAAACCTTTGAAAGTTGCGATCTGCATTTTATTCTGTTGTTTTTAAATCATAGGTATTATCCATGCAGTTGACCCCTACTATTCCAGTGTTCTGATTTTCTCATTTATCTTTCAGGTGTAAGCTATAGCCAGTGAGATACGACTACAAGCGGACTTTCTGTTATGGCCATACTTCGTAGACATTTATACTGAGCTAATATCTAGGTACAGTAGATACTCATTTTATCTCCTCTATCCGTAACTGTACCCCTTTATTTTTATTCATATTGACCTCTTTTCTTGCTTTTCCTCTCCATCTTTCTATCTGACCTACCTTGAAATTTTACCTCGCAGTTTAATTCATGTGTTTTTGCCTTATTGCACCCCAGTTTAGAATGGTCCTCTCTCTGCAATGCTGGGCCATGTGGACAAAAATCATAAGTCCAACCCTAATATTAACAGATAGAATTCTCCCACAGGAATCAATCAAGATCTTAGGTTTTTATTACTAGTCTAAATAAAGAAATTATCGAAATATATTTGAAATTACGGAAAATACTGTTGCAGTTTGAGATTATTCACACTTGCAATTTATTAAGCTATGTAAATATTTTTTATTTGAATAGATACAGTATTCGATACAAAAAATATCAATGTTCATTTAAAAGGGCACTATTGCTAATTTTTCATAGACATTCTTTTTCTTGCCATCTAAGACAACCTTATAGGTTTTTATGAGAAAAACCTCGTTCTAATTGGACATTTAAATACCTCATTCTAATCAGACATTTTAATAGACAAGATTAATGTTCAAAATAGTACTACCTATTTTATGATATCTGTGCTATCATATTTTCCCATAATAATCTTGATAAACTACCCTTTGATATTTGGAAGTTATTGTAAACAATGAGCATGTCAAACAGTTTTGTTTACAATGGTCTTGTAGTATTTGGTCATTCAGTTTTTTGTACTCTTCAATCTATTTAAATCGTTGAATGATATACAGTATGTTGTGTCAGGACTGAAATGTTATGTCCACGTGTTGAGCATGGATGGTGGGGAGATAGTGGGAAGGGCTTGGGAGGAACTTGTAAGGGGGAGAAGATCAAGAGGGAGACAGAGAATTAGGTGGTGAGATAAGGCGAAGGATGATATGGAGAGAAGAGGTTTTGTTAACCCTTTTACCCCCAGGCTATTTGGAAATTTCCAACCCTTAACCCCCAGGTGTTATTTTTTTTTTCAAGCACTCCTTTGCAGTATATTTTTTTAAATTGCTCTAACAGCCTTAATTTTTGTCAGAGAGAGGTCAGGTTGGTCTCATTCTCTCGGAAAATGCCTGAAGTTTCTCAAAAAATTATCAAAAATATACAAAAATAAATTTAAATAGCAGTTTTTTGCAAGAACGTACCGGTACGTCCAGGGGATAAAGGGATGAGTTTTGTGAAAAGTACCAGTACGTCCTTTGGGGGTAAAAGGGTTAAAGTAAGAATAGCATTGGGAAAGAAGAAATGTTAATGGTTTTGTAGTGAAGAGGGGGGAGGGAAGGGTTGGGGATAAACTTTGTGGTCTGTTTACTTGAATTGTTAATGTGACAGGATATTAATTTGGTTCACTCAAGAGGCAGCCACTCAAGTTATATCAGCCTGGTAATAAAGCATTTTTACAATGTCATATGATGAATTTATACTAAATTCTGATAATTGCAGAAATGAAGGTACAGTAGGGACCTTTTTGACGAATTTTCTTTTTATTTCAGGCTGGGAGGAACAGAGAGAGGAGACGTCCCCTTTTTGGTGTCATTTCTTAGATGTCGGCTACCCCTCAAAATTGCACTAATTTGCAATGGAAAATAGAATTGATTTAAGTTGCATTTTATCTTCGAGGAGAGTTATGGTTGGTTGACTTGAGGTGGCTATGAGAGGAGGGAGTGTGTTTGGGTTACTGAATGAGAGGAGAACCTCCCTCCACAATAATTCTGGTAAAATATCGTTCTCTTGAATAACATTCTATTGCTAACTGTGAATCCCTTAATTTACGTTTTATGAAAAATTGGTCATTGTTTTTTTTTATACGGATTTAATTTTGATAAACCTATCTAGAGACAAATTTAATACTGGTATCTTTATTACTTGTTCATATAAACTGCCCATTTGTCTCTAGATTTTAGTTTGTTGATGTCCGCTACCCCCCAAAATTGGGGAAGTGCCTTGTATTTTTGTATGTATTCTCATATCCTGATTTGCTAGTATTCAATGACCCGTAACCTGAGGTACTACTTCATTAAGAAGTTCTTCGGGTTTTAGAGAAAATGATGGTTGAATTTCTTTATGGTATCAAGTCTATTCTATAGATTAAATGTTAAGACATGGCTCAATCAATGTTATATGTATTTGATGTTAAAGGATTGTATGTGAAAGCCAAAGAACTGATCTCTTAGTTTTATATTGTATACATGATTTCAAACTGTATTTAGAAAGACACAGAAATCTATTGTCAAATCTAAAGGTAATCAGCAAAAACTTTAATCAAAATAGTAATCGTGTAAATATGGTTTCATTAATAGTTTTTATATTGCTAGGAAAATTCCAAGTTTCTAAATTTCTGGTTTTCTGAAATTCTAAATTCTTGATCCAAAATGTCTTATTCAGAACTTTTAGTATAAATTTATCAAAATTAGTAAATGTCTGTTCAAACATAATTTGTCAAATCTGTGTCAAATTCATTACAAATTATTAGATTAAATTTAACATAATTACTAAATTCTTGTTCAAAAGTTATCTTTTCACTTCAGATACCATTTTATTTTACCAATTAAGTATGGGCAAAATTTATGGAACACACATGATTGCTTTTTGTTTTTATTCCAAGTATTCAATGTTAACTTTGTGTATGGTATTTTTAGGTTAATTGAAGTTTTATAATTTAACAACTTGTATATCAAAACTGATTTATGAACTCCTGATGTTCAAATTGCTTCTCTCTGGAAGCTTAATTTCATCAACCCCTAAAACTTAAAGAATTTCCTGATTTCCTCTCAATAGACTTTTCAGTAAAGCGATTTTTTGGTTTTGATCATCATATATTATTAGCCGTACCAGCCGAACATGGTCGAGTCCCTTGTCAGGCTGGGAGGAACATAGAGGAGAGGTCCCCTTTTCTGTTTCATTTTTTTTTATGTTGGCTACCCCCCAGAATTTGGGGGAGTACCTTGGTATATGTATGTATGCATATTATCGTGCCAATGACAAAACCCCACAGGACGGCATTTCAATTGCTTCCCTTGAGCTCTTGATCCGAGCAATGAGGGCCCAGTGGGCGCCCTCATTGCATGTGTTCCATTGTTTATATTGTTGCCCCACATGAGCATTTAGGGTTGATGGCTTATTTCCATCTGTGGTGGATCTCTCTAGGTTTGCACAGCTTCACCCTTGCTTTTTTCAAGTTACCCAGTCCTTCCTGGTGAGGGTTATTCTGCACTGGATGGCCGTCGATCACTTTCCCGATTTTTGTAGCCTGTGAGTAGCAGCCCGGTTTGGTTATGGCCCATCCACTGTTGCCAAGTTTTTGCGGGATTTCAGTCTTCGCCTTGCTTCCCGATGATAATGGAATGGGTACCAGGGGTCATTAATTAGTTTCATCTTTAATTTTTTGCTAGCGTTTCTCATCAGATATATGGGGATGGGATGCTGACCACTATAAAGAATTTAGGGTGCCTGTAATAATCAGACATGGCTGATTTAGCTCTGTTTAGAGATGTCTTAATCTGGGTTTAATACTACAGCATAAATTATTCAGGGAAGAGTTTCTGGGTGATCATGATCCGCATACTCTCTTGCTTTCTGTCATGGACAGTACTGCGATTTGAATAATCATTGTGATGATTGTCAAGGCCTCTCGTGGAAAAGTATGTTTCTGTAGTTGCTGACCAAATTGAAATTTTAAGCCGGAAAAGGAAACTTGCTTTTGGTTCAGGGGGAAATCCAGCTCTTTATCTTGTAAGTGATGAACCTCACAGCTCTTAATTTTATTTGCTTCTTTCGTGAAAGCTCAGAAGTCCAGCAAGTCTAAAATTAAAGGCGACCATTCTGAAGTAACCTGTTGTGTTTCAGACCCTAACCTGACTTATAAAGTCAGATGTGGATGTTCTAGTGTTCTATGTAGTAAGGGTTCTGATGGTGTATAGCACATTGCAGATTTGAGATCCTCTCGCAGTCTCTGATTCATTATTTAGTTTTGACCTTTCTAATGCAAAATTCTCGTCTTCTGCAACTGGATTGTGAGGCAGAAGACCGAGATCCTAATATCCCTCCACTTGCTTAAGTAAGTGCTTTTAAGCAACCTCATATTTCCTGTCTAGCTGTGTTGGCTTATCGTACGATTCCTTTAGCACCAGATGTATCTTGAAACTTTTGCCATAGCATCTGTTGCATCGTGTTTTTGTACTTTCAGTTGCTTGCAAGCTCAGCCACTAGCTCACCATGTGTTAATCAAATTGGGTAATTGTATATCTAGTAGCTTAACAGATGAAATGAGTCTTTAAAATAAATTCATAGCAATGGAGTAAACAAACAAGAAGACCAGTTTAAAGGTACTGTCTCTGGTCATCCTTCTGAACAGGTAAATGAAAAAAGAAGAAAATAGGCCGGAACAGAATATGAGGTGGTATGTTTCTTACATAAACTTTTAGAAAAAAGTAATCAAATAAGTAACATAAATTAAGGCTGCTTCTCCTTCCAAGTCTTCGGAGACTGCTATTTCTAAGATTTATACACTTGATTCTGCATTTTTGTTTCGGATAGAATCTATGAATTAACTATCTTCTATCTTACCGTTATCCCAACGTGAAGGCATTGGTGGTCTGATGCACTCTATAATTTGGCTGGGGTTTTTACGATAGCGTGCCGTTGCAGTCATCAACCACAGTTATTGGCAGTGTGTCTAACCTATAACTAAATAGTCCAACTGAATGGCAGCAGTTCCACATTTATTGGCAGTGGGCCAAACCTTTTGCTACAAAGCAAGACTGCAGGGTAGCAACTGTTCTTTCAGTCGCTTTCTCAGAGACGCAGGATGTGCCGTGGTAGTATTCTTACACCTCTAGCCTAGAATGTTGAAATAACTTGCCATCTCAAGTGCAAAGTTATATTGGTACTTTTAATTCTCATTAGCGTTGAGGATTTCTATACCACAAAGAACTTCCGACTTATTTAAGACAATCATTAGTTCATTATGCATGTTACATAAGATTTTTCATAACTCTGACCATCCTTTACATTCAGATCTCCCTGGACAATTCTATCCTGTTCGTAATACTAGGCAGGCAGTTAATTCTAATAGCCAGGCCTTCTCCATCACGAGGCTCAATACTACACAGTACCCTAAAAGTTTTATTCCAGCTGTTACCAAGTTGTGGAATGATTGAATCAGTAGAACTTGAAAAGTTCAAAGTTTGAGCAAATGCTTTTTTGTTGACCAGGCGGACATGAGTCTTTTTGTAGTTTATTTATGACATATTTGTTTTTTATGTTGTTATAGTTTATATGTGACATGTCTGTTTTGACGTTGTTACTTATTTTAGAATGATTTATTGTTAATTTGTTCTCTTCATTTATTTCCTTATTTCCTTTCCTCACTGGGCTATTTTTCCCTGTTGGATCCCCTGGGCTTATAGCATCTTGCTTTTCCAACTAGGGTTGTAGCTTGGATAGTAATAATAATAATAATAATAGTAATCATCATAAACCAAAGCTTGTTCTAGATTGATTTAATCCCCGTCCTTAAGCCAATTGTTTATGCCAATAGACGTCTTTAAATTTTCAGTTTGGAAGTTGGCTCTCTAAACAAATGCTGTTTTTGGTTAATAAAGTAGGTGACTGTTAAGTAGTAGTTACTTCTAAGTTTTCTTGAAATACTCTACTTTGCAGATGCTTAAGTAGTAGTTACTTCTAAGCTTTCTTGAGAAGCTAAATTTTTAGGTTTGATAATTGATTGTAGGCTTACATGGGTTTCTCACTTAAAAGCGTTAAAAGCTGTGTGTGATGAAGCTCTGAATATCTTAAGTATTGTCCCATACATCATGGGGGCAGACCGCAATACTATTTTAAAATTATACAAGGCCTTGATTTTTTCCAAAATTAGTTATGGTTGTGAAATATATTCTTCAGCCACCCCAAGCCGGTTAAAAATATTAGACTCGATACATCATGCAGATATTAGATTGTCTACTGGAGCTTTTAAAACCTCGCCTATCCCAAGTCTCCTTGTTGATGCTGGAGAGTTACCTCTAGACCTTTACCGAATGTCTTCCATTATTCGGTATTAGTTTAGATTGCAAAGACTCCCTAACTCTCTAGCCTTTCAGACTGCAAGCCTTGTAAGACACGCATCATACTTTGAGTTGCACCCAAAATCTCCTCAACCTTATGGCTTTCGGGTGAAACGATTATTAAATAGTCTGGATATAATTAGAAATAAGGTACTTCCATTTAAGGTATCATCAATGCCTCCATGGAAGTTACCAGAGATATCTTTTTGTAAATATTTTATTGGAGATAAGAAGAATGTCAGACCTAGAAGCCAGGTATCTTTTTAATGAACATACTGATGGCTCCAAATCTGATGCTGGCGTTGGATTTGGAGTACATAGTAATGGTTTTAATTGTAGAAGTGCACTTCCTCTGACCGCTTCCATATTTACTGCCGAACTGTATGGCATATTAACCGCTATTTAGAAAATAGCGTTGGAGAAGGAGGGTAATTTTACAATTTTTAATGATGCAAGAAGTGTCCTTCAAGCTATAGAAGTTTTTAATTCTAATAACCCTTTAGTTTTAAAGATTTTAGAATGGCTTTTTATTATTGGACGGAGAGGTATAACAGTTCAATTTTGTTGGGTTTCAGCATATGTAGGTGTGTCTGGGAATGAGAAGGCAGATTCACTGGCTAAGAAGGCTGCATCCGAGTTGCTGCCAAGAAGGTATCCCATTCCCTGTAATGATTTCTTACCTGACATCAAGAAATTGGGTTGCAATAAATGGTAACAGCAATGGGAAAGCCTAGATGGGAATAAAATGCGAGAGGTAACAAATGACATATCTCCTTGGAGGTATAATGTGATGCCCCGAAAATGGGAGACATCTCGGTTGACACACAAGTTTCTGCTGAAGGGCCAACACCAACCGTATTGTGACGACTGTTTAGTACCTCTAACAGTAAGGCATTTGTTGACCGAATGCCCCAATTATAACAACTTGAGGAATAGATATTTGTTTGAGGCTTGAGGTGAGGGTGGCAGGTTCATCCTTGCCAAGATTCTCGGAAATGATGTGTCCTACCATGCAAGTGGCATTTTTAGATTTATTTCAGAAGCAGGTCTTCTGAAAAATATTTAACTTTTATGACTTAAACTGAATACTTTTATTTTTTATTTTATTTTATTTTTTATTTTTGTATACATTAATTAAATGTTACCGGCGTCAATGACCTCAGATGTCAGGATGCCTGAAAACTTTAAATCAATCAATCAATCTAAGCTTTCTTGAAATGAAATACTCTACTTTTCTGATTATGAAGTAGGAGTTATTTTTAGTATTATAGGAAGAAAATTTTAATTTGGTTTTGGATTATCTGACCTGTTTGTATAAAATTGTTTTAAGATAGGACTACTGAGGCTGTACCAACAACCTTTGTGTGTTTGGTGATTAAGAGATGAAAATAATTGTCTTTATGCTTGGGACAGTGAGGCGCAGAAATATTTAATATTTCTATTTTTCCCTTATTTTGAGTCTTGTTTTGTATATAAATAAGTAGTTGCTCGAGTGGGTACCAATACTTGGTGATACTAAGAGTCACTTTCTTATGATATCCAAGTCTCCGACTTTTAAAGTCTGCTTTGACGGTCTTGGAATTGTACCCAAAGGAAATCCTCTTGTATCCGAGGTATATCAGGATTCCACTCTTAGGCATTCCAGAAGAGTTTCTAACTAGACTCCAGATCTTATGAGAGAACAGTTTGGTTGTCCTTTGCAAAGCCCTACCGGAGGAATAGTTTCTCTCATGTTTGGGATGGCCTTTGTCCCAATCCTGGATTGCTAGCTGTAGTCAAAAGAGTCTACCTGATCCCTCCAGGCTCCAATTCTCCTTTGT
This sequence comes from Palaemon carinicauda, assembly GCF_036898095.1. Taxonomy (NCBI): domain Eukaryota; kingdom Metazoa; phylum Arthropoda; class Malacostraca; order Decapoda; family Palaemonidae; genus Palaemon; species Palaemon carinicauda. The sequence continues at coordinate 144,428 of NW_027170053.1, read as the reverse complement.
CCAAGGAACCAGCCCTATTTCAGAATTATCTAGCAATACAGCATTGGCACAGATTTTGAAACAAAATTATGTAATTTATCTGGGAATTTGCAACGGGTTATACCCAAGACCTCAAAAGATTGAGGGGGTTAAAACAAGTTGTAGATGTCTTGGCCCTCAAAATGATTACAGTTCTCACAAAGTTTGCTATTGAAATTCCCTCTTCTTGGGGGTGATAAAGAGAAAAGACTTGGTGTTTTCAACGGACTCCTAGATGCATATTTTCTCATACTTTCACAATTCATGGAAATATCTTCGTTTCATCAATGGGTCAAAGATTTACCAATTTTAGTGCAATGTTTCATTCTCGGGCAGACCTTCAAGTGATCACCATGAGATGGTGTCTCTTTCAGAATGGTTGAGGAATCATTGCCCGAGAGTTCTTTTATACCTAGATGATTGGCTACTTTTTGACAGGTATTGGATGATTGGCCATTATTTTTGGAGTATTGGCCATTATTTTTGGAGTATTGGCCATTCTTTTGCATTTTTGGTATGATTGGCAATTTTTTTTGACAGATTTCTTGGATGATTGTCCATATTTTGACATTTTTTGGACAATTTTCTATTTTTTTTCTTACACTCTTGGATAGTTGGCTATTTTTGAAAAAAACTAATTTGAATGATGATTAAATTTTTACGTTCTCTTTTTTGTGAAAACATTGAAATTTCGGCTGTTAAGGGATACAGATCCATGCATAATTCCGTACTTGAGTATTTGATATTAGATCTCGTCTTTTCAGGTATTATGGTGTGTGTATTTAGTGCTTTTTAGTATTGCAGGACCTCCAGTAGTCATGTCTAATTTATGGGATTTTTGATGTGTCCGTAGTTTCACAGTATTTAAAGGTTCAACTTTTAACCTTTGAAAAAACTTTTGATTAAAGTTTTCATTGGTAAAACACATCCTGTTAGTGTTGGCTTGAGCTAATTGCTTAAATGAACTCCAAGCAATGCCTTCTATGTAGGGTTTGAGGAACGTAAGATGATGGTAACTCATTTGCTCTATTTCAGAGCTAAATATTATTTTGGGACTAAGAGTTTGCCACAATTCTTTTAAATTCTCTCTTGGAAAAGTATGAGAGATTATTAGAAAACCGATTTATAGTCCCAGATTATTTGGCAAAATCTTTGAACATTAGAAGTAGTGTTCCTAATTTATTTTTCTGGTATTACAGTAGAATTCCAAATTGTCTTCTCTAAAAATGCTATGTCATTTCTTGTTGAGAGTTTTGACATAAAAATTTCACAAAGAATTTGATCAAAGTCTATATGAAAGTCCTGAAGGTTAGTGTTCCTATTGTAAGGCAGCGACAACTCTTAATTTTTGCAGAAATTTTACTTCAGAAAGGGTTTTGGCAACAGCTTCATTTCATACCAAGTTGGTTTTCCTTTGCTATGCCTTACTGTGAAGATTCCTGGCTTAATCATCATGATTATGGGGCTTTAGGTCCTATATTTCAATGCTCACCATAGGGAATGGTTAAATTCTGTTTCTCCTACTGATTATGGCTTAAGGTTTGGACTGTACCTCTGAATCAGTCTGTGAGTAGATCATAAGTGAAGGTAATCACTGGTCTGATAACTTCTTGGACTGACTTTACACAAACTTCCCTGGTGTTGTGGTAAGTAAGGTTGGTTCTCCAGTTGGAATGTCTGATCATGCCTTGATTTCGTTAATGATTAGGACTGAGCAGCCAGTCCCTGGTGTGTCATGTAAGATGTATATAAAATCTCAAGCAGGCTAAAATGGTATTTTGGGTGATTGCATTTGAATTGATCACATTTGTATAGAAGTGTTGAGCCTGTTATTCTTTTGAATGAGAATGTAATCAACGTAATTGATAGGCATATCTCTTCTCGTGTGCTGAAGTACGGAGTTAAAGACAAACTGGTTCAATGATGATTGTAGACGTTCTTATTTGGAAGGGTAACAGATCAGATTTGAATTTTAATCACTTCGGCTAAGAACTTAGGTTTCAACTGAAAAGGAATAAAATTTAATCATAAAAGAAACCCTTCTGGTACATCTCAATAACATAAAGTGGTTGGCTACCCTTAAATATACACACTTTGGTGTAGATGTAATAGTTCCTCCTTTACTTAAACCAGATGGCTCTATCACGAACTGCCCAAACGAAAAGGCAACTCTTTTGGCTGATGTGTTTGACATTAATCAGAATAATGAGAAACTGTCTCATCTTCCTCATTACTGTTTTCCTGAGGCTAACCTAACAAATTTGTTTTCGGTCTTGAAATTAAAACCCTCATGTACTTTGATCATGTAGATGTAGACCTAAGTGGTTTTTTCCTTTGTTTTTCTAAAAGTCTGCTGATTTTGTAGCTCCACTATTGTTATTTTCCGCGAGAGGAGTTTCTTCTTGCACTTCGAGTGCCTTTTGGAAAAACTTAAATAGATTTGCTGAAGGTAATTTTCTGTTCCCTATTTTAGTTGGCTTTTGCAAAGGCCCTGGAGCATGTGATGTCCTTACAATTTCCAATGATATACAAAAATCCCTGTTTTCAGGAAATTTGTATGATTGGCCTTAATTTTAGTGCTGCTTTTGGCCATATTGATCATGAGGCCCTTGTTCTCAAACTAGAACAGCCAGGAGGTGTGTCTTCTTACCATCTTTGTTGAATTTTTAGGTAACACCCTTTGCAATCAAAGGGTGATGAGATTTTTACTCGGTCATGCTAGACTCTGAGATTTTTGTCCCACTTGTTGGCGTTTCTCGGTACTCTGACCGTGCTACAAGCTTCTGAATTTTCTCAAGGCTAGGAAGGCGCAGTTTTTTTGGAGTTCCCGTTTGCAAAGGGTGAGCTCACTTATCTTGTGTAGTCGGTTCGCTGACTCTTACTGCCTTTTCTTTTAGCCCCTGGGATTTTTCTTTTGACTTCTCGTATCCAGGCTTAGCCTATCCTTCGACGGCGTGTTCGTTGGTCCATTATGCTATATTCATTCATATGTTCTCATGTTAGCTTACGGTAGTTCTATAGTGTTCCCCTTTGCGAAGGGAGAGTTTTTTCCTGCTGGTGCACTGACAGTTGTGTGCTGCCGTATCCTAGCCTATGAGAATTTTAGATATAGTAAAGCTTCTTCATGGTGAATCTTCCTGTAACTACCTTAAATCAATCAATCAATCCTGTTACTGATACTGAACTCAATTTTATTTATAATGCTGTGTTTTTGCTATTGTTGTGGTGAGGCCTAATCTCTTCAGGGTTCTGGTCTTTTTGACCCGTCAGCATACCCTTTTATGTAAAAGCGTGTTGTCAGACAGACGTCATTGCTAGTATTTACGGCTTCGACGTCTCCGACCTCATTCCTTATCTTGGGCACACGATAGTGATACGTCGCTATTTAAGGCAGTATGGCCTGTACCGCCACAACCTTTGCTTATGGCATGATGTTTCTGTGGAAAGTATAGTTGTCTGACTTTGCTGCCATTCTTACCAACACTGCCGTTACTGACGGCAGATGAAGCCTCGTATAGGGGATTGTTCTTATGCCTCTGCTTTAGGAAGAGCCTTGGGAGATGGCAATGCTGTGACCTAAGTGTGCAGTTACTAATGGCAATTTTTGTACCATGATGGCAAATTTTTTCTTCGTTGGCGAATCGGTTAGGCGGCTTCTGACGTCATCAACCCTCATTTTCACTAACTATTGTGGCCTGGTATCACTGTTTGCCCGTCGGGCATGCCCGATCGGGTGGACAGGGCTTTACGGGTGTGCTGCCACTGGTGACGGCAACACTGACAATCTTTTGGGCAAGGTGTTTTCTGCCGAATCCCTTGACCTCTTCCTGACCATCAGAAGACGACCCCGGTTTTCTTGCAACTTGGACCATGGTTCACTGCCATAAGTCTTTCACAGTACATTTTCCTCCTCTAGTAGTGACACTGTTTGGACGCCTCGGTGGGAGGTTGGGTGGGTCATAACCCACCCAAGAAAGTGCAAAGCTGTTAGTCTCAGAAATTTTACCAATACCACATCAATATTTTGGAGTCCCTGGCAGTCTTCTCTTCCCTTATGAACTTATACCTGAAGGAGAACATTCATATCCACTTAAACCTCGTTAACAGAGTTATAGTCTATTGATTCAACAGACAAGAATCTAGGTCTCCTCATTTGAAACACGTAATGATAACCATCTTTACGTCAGATCAGACGAAAGGTTGGCACTGGTCAACGTCTAACTTTCAGTGTGATCTAATCTCTGGCCTTCAAGTGGATCTGTTTGCTATGAGCTTCAGCATGATATTTCCCTGCTAAGTAGCACCGAAAGGGGTTTAAGCAGCAGTTTAACCTCCTCGTAAAGGTTATTGACAGGCGTAGATCTTTTAAGGGATGGCGCTCTGGTGGCTCTTTGGTAGCCAATGAGCAACTGGTTTCCCATGGTCACAGATTTGGATTCCAACTCGTGCCGTGACTAACTCGATTCTGTTTCAGGATGGACAGCAGGGGATTGTCTATGCTTCATCATGGAGATCGTTCAATCCTCATCTCATATTTGATTTCACCTTATTCCTGGGAATGGAATTGAAAATTCAAAGTGAGGAGTCGGTATTTGTGGAAACTGGGTCGTCTAGAACCACGACTCGGTATGAAACGTCATAGACCAAATGGATCAAATATGTCAGACATAAATCCAGGGTTGCTTGCTTTGCTTGTTTAAAAGTCTAGCCTCCTTTACGATTTTGTCGTACACTTCGGCCCTCTCTAGATCTATATTATATGCCTTTGATGTCGAATTTTACTTGGATCTCTTCAACAAAGTTCTGAAGGTTTGTGCAAGGCTACGGCTGTTGGCTCTACTGAAGCCTAGCTCTTGGTCTGTGGACAAAGTTTTGCAATTCACTTCGGACATGGCAATCAAAAGGCTACTATTCTGAATCCCACTCAGAAAGTCATCTTAATTATGATGGCTTCCGATGCTCGGGTTAGTGACTTTGTAACGATTTCTAGAGACAAGAAATACATTGAATTTGTGGAAAGTGGTGAGGTTAATTTATGCCCTGAACCCGCTTTTCGAAATTTTGAACTTCCCTTTTTACCTTAGGGTCTATGGAAAATAGTTCCCCTTCATGGTGATCCTTTCCTTGGTCTAATACACTGTCCAAAAGTGTATTTGCTGAGAGCAGTACAGTTTAAGGGTAGTCTTTTGTTTTAAAAGAATACAGTGGGATTTGATTTGTCTCTAAACCAGTTATGAAATAAGATTACTTACTTTCTGTGAAGAGAGGACCCGGCTCGTAAGATGTGGTTTCCTTCTAGAACTTTTTCCAGTATATGACTATTGAGGGAATGCAGACATATACTGGTTGGAAGTCCACTTGGATTTTCTTCAGGCATTAAATGAAGCAATTGGAGGAGACGCATAATTATGTAGTGGTTGAGGGGGTGTTATCTACTCCGCGGCAACAACGTAGCCCACAATGCATCCTAGGGCACTCCTTCAGCTCATTATTAGCAATGAGTAAACAGAAGTTTTTGCTTCAGGGAAGAAAGGGAAAATGCACTTCATCATTTCCCTTCCAGGTTCCCAGGTTTAGAACTGAATACTTATACTTCGTCACTTAGGTGGGGAGCAATTTTTTGGTTCAAGGTCTTTTATGCAAAGCCTCCCACCGAGTATAGATAATTCTCTGGTACACTTCCATCAGGACGATATGGCTTGAGCCCAAAAAAGAGATTTCGATATAGAAAAAATCTATTTTTGGGTGAGAAAGCCATGTCGTCTTGAGGGGCCGCCCGTTACTACTTTTTTCTCTTACCCCTTTGCTCATCGGAGGCTTCTATTTCTCTATTTCACAGTAGCTCAGCTGCGACGTGGAATGAAGCGTCAAAATCCCTTTTAAAGTTTGTTTTCCTTGATTACAAATTTGCTTTTGAGAAACATTTGGTCTGTTTCTTCGTCAGTTGTACAAAAACTAGTCTTATTGAGAAAGTCTTTCAGATTTTCGGTGATCAATCTATTCTGAAGAAGTTTTAAATCTTTCATTCTGCCTTGTTTTGAGTATTATTCTCCCGTCTGGTCTTCAGCTGCTGAAGTTCATCTTGATTGGTTGGACATAGACTTGTTGTCTATTGAATTTTTTATTCCTGCTCTAGATATTAATCTCTGACATTGTCATTCAGTTACCATAGTTCTTTATGCATGTCGCATAAGAAACTTCATAATTTTGACCATCCTTTGCTTTCATGTCTTCCTAGACTACAATCCTGTACGCAATACTAGGTATGCAGTTAATTCTAACTCACATACCGACATCATAAGGCTATGTTGAATAGGCTGACACAAGTGTCTCCGTAGTTTATATATGACGCATTTATTTCAACAATGTTACTGATCATCAAGATATTCTATCTTTATTCATTACTTTTCATAGTTAATTTCATTATTTCCATTCCTCACTGGGCTATTTTCCCTTGTTGGAGCCCTTGGGCTTATATTATCCTGCCTTTTCAGCTTAGCTAGTAATATTTTTTGGTCTGGTTGATTTGTATTTTTCTTCAGAATTCTGGATTTGGTTATATGGTTTTGAGGTATATAGATATATTATTAGGTAATTGTTTCTATTATTTAGAGCGGTAAATTACCTCTGTTTTCTTTTGTGGAAGTCGGCAATACAAGTGAGTTTTTTTGGGCAGATTTTCATATATAGGTTGACCATCGTATATTTCCACTACCCTCCCTACTGCCTTAGGTCAAGATTTCGCACAGTTGTGACGTCTTGACTGAAAGACAGACACGGCGGCTTGCACAAGCCATTGGTTATTATTATTAACCGCTAGATGTCTTATTTTACTAATGGCATAAGTATTAAAAGGAAATCATCATCATCATCATCCCCTCCTACTCCTATTGACACAAAGGGTCTTTGTTAAATTTCACCAGTCGTCTATATTTTGAGCTTTTAAATCAATATTTCTTCATTCATCATCATCTACTTCATGCCTCTTAGTCCTCAGCCTTATAGGCCTGGGTCTTCCAACTCTTCCAGTGCTTTTTGGAGCCCAATTGAAAGGAAATAAATCGGGATATTTAGTTTTAGAGAATTGTCGATGAAATTGAGCTTCCATGGAGAAGCAATTTGAACACCAGGTGAATATAGAAATAAATTTTATTAATTTTTTGTTTCAAGAGACCAATTTACCATCAATCTATACCATACAGGAACTTTAAATTGTTAAATGTATGAGATGGTGTGAATTTTACCTTACAATTAGGTACTATTTTGAATGATCTGTTTAAAATATTGTCATTGAAAGTCATGAATCATTAAGGATATAAAAAATGATAGACTGCAGTCTTTACTTTGAGCAGATAGAATATTTTCACAGATAAAAAATGATGAAATTATAATTTTTTCCTTTTCTTAAAAAGTTACTTTATTAAAAATGTTTTAAAATTTAATTAGATTACCATGGTTTTCTGTTCAAAGTTATTTGGGAAATTGTTTATACTATTTTGTTGATCAGTTTAAAATATTGTCATTGAAAGTCATGAATCATTAAGGATATAAAAATTGATAGACTGCAGTCTTTACTTTGAGCAAAGATAGAACATTTTTTTTATAAATAAAAATTGATGAAATAATTTTTTCTTTTTCAAAATGATTTGATTAAAAATTTTTAAAATTTAATTAAATTACCATGTTTTTCTGTTCAAAGTTATTTGTAAAATTGTTTATACTATTTTGTTGATCAGTTTAAAATTTTGTCATTGAAAGTCATGAATCATTAAGGATATAAAAATTGATAGACTGCAGTCTTTACTTTGAGCATAGATAGAACGTTTTTTTTTAGATAAAAATTGATGAAATAATTTTTTCTTTTTCAAAATGATTTGATTAAAATTTTTTAAAATTTAATTAGATTACCATGGTTTTCTGTTCAAAGTTATTTGTATAATTGTTTATACTATTTTGTTGATCAGTTTAAAATTTTGTCATTGAAAGTCATGAATCATTAAGGATATAAAAATTGATAGACTGCAGTCTTTACTTTGAGCATAGATAGAACGTTTTTTTTTAGATAAAAATTGATGAAATAATTTTTTCTTTTTCAAAATGATTTGATTAAAATTTTTTAAAATTTAATTAGATTACCATGTTTTTCTGTTCAAAGTTATTTGGGAAATTGTTTATACTATTTTGTTGATCAGTTTAAAATTTTGTCATTGAAAGTCATGAATCATTAAGGATATAAAAATTGGTAGACTGCAGTCTTTACTTTGAGCAAAGATAGAAAATTTTTTTTATGGATAAAAATTGATGAAATAATTTATTCTTTTTCAAAATTATTTGATTAAAAATGTTTGAAATTTAATTAAATTACCATGTTTTTCTGTTCAAAGTTATTTGTAAAATTGTTTATACTATTTTGTTGATCAGTTTAAAATTTTGTCATTGAAAGTCATGAATCATTAAGGATATAAAAATTGATAGACTGCAGTCTTTACTTTGAGCAAAGATAGAAAATTTTTTTTATAGATGAAAATTGATGAAATAATTTTTTCTTTTCAAAATTATTTGATTAAAAATTTTTGAAATTTAATTAAATTACCATGTTTTTCTGTTCAAAGTTATTTGTAAAAATGTTTATACTATTTTATTGATCAGTTTAAAATATTGTCATTGAAAGTCATGAATAATTAAGGATATAAAAATTGATAGACTGCAGTCTTTACTTTGAGCAAAGATAGAACATTTTTTATAGATAAAAATTAATGAAATAATTTTTTCTTTTTCAAAATAATTTGATTAAAATTTTTAAAAATTTAATTAGATTACCATGTTTTTCTGTTCAAAGTTATTTTGGGAAATTGTTTATACTATTTTGTTGATCAGTTTAAAATATTGTCATTGAAAGTCATGAATCATTAAGGATATAAAAATTGATAGACTGCAGTCTTTACTTTGAGCAAAGATAGAACATTTTTTTTATAGATAAAAATTGATGAAATAATTTTTTCTTTTCAAAATTATTTGATTAAAAATGTTTGAAATTGAATTAAATTACCATGTTTTTCTGTTCAAAGTTATTTGTAAAAAATTTTTATACTATTTTTTTGATCAGTTTGAAATATTGTCATTGAAAGTCATGAATCATTTAAGGATATGAAAAATGATAGACTGCAGTCTTTACTTTGAACAAAGATAGAACATTTTTTTTATAGATAAAAATTGATGAAATAATTATTTCTTTTTCAAAATGATTTGATTAAAAATGTTTGAAATTTAATTAAATTGCCATGTTTTTCTGTTCAAAGTTATTTGTAAAATTGTTTATACTATTTTGTTGATCAGTTTAAAATATTGTCATTGAAAGTCATGAATCATTAAGGATATAAAAATTGATAAGACTGCAGTCTTTACTTTGAGCAAAGATAGAACGTTTTTTTTTATAGATGAAAATTGAAGAAATAATTTTTTCTTTTTCAAAATTATTTGATTAGAAATGTTTGAAATTTAATTAAATTACCATGTTTTTCTGTTCAAAGTTTTGTATAAATGTTTAAAATTTTTTGTTACTTAGTATTTTGTAAAGTCTTGTACTTAAATGTTTTTTGAGAGCCGAGTGTTTGAAGTATAGAAAATCTTAGTTTTGAAAACTAGTGCTTCCTTGTGGAGTACTGTAGTGATTAACTTTTGATGTTCTAGATTTAAGTTTGAAGAATACAGTACTGTATAATCAATCAAACTTGGTGAATAACTGGTATAGATGCTGGAGTTAATTTCTCCGGTGTCTATACCAGTTATTCACCACGTGTGATTGATTATACAGTACCGTGTTCTTCATACTTAAATCTAGAACATCAAAAGTTAATCACTACAGTACTCCACAAGGAAGCACAAGTTTTCAAAACTTGAGATTTTTTATGTTTCACACACTCGGCTCTAAAAAACACTTAGCTTTACAAAATACCAAAACCTAAACTTGTGGTGATATTTGTTTGAAAACATTCTTAGGACTTATTTTTGTTTTCCATTACAACTTTATATTGTATATTTTTGAAAAAAAATACTAAACTTTATTTTACTGTAATATACCATGCAAAAAACTTGTATATAAAGATATTTTAGAATATAATAAAAAACAGAACTTAACAACAAACTTTTATTTTCCATAAAATTACTAAGGTAAAAAAGTAAAAAATATAATAATACAAAGGTAAAAAATATTTCAAAGTTAAAATTGAAATAAATTTTTTTTTTTTTTTTTTCCGAGCACATTTGTGTACCCCCCCCAAATAAGGGGCTGACCTCTAGAACAGCATTTTTCTAGCTCTATGAAGCTCTGCCTGCTGCCCCGATCACCGTAAAGCCTATGTAGAAGTTGAACGGTCCCTGAATCTCTCCTGTGAAGAGTGAGGTGACATCATATCTTGGAATGTTGATTTGAAATGCTAAGTGACTGCAGTTTGCTTACTGTAAGCAGCCTGTCACTGGGACACCTCCCAGTTGGTTAACATAGCTGAAATATGTATTTTGAAAAAGCCTGATAATAAGTCAAGGAGTATCATAACTTTAAACTCTGCTGCAGACATTTTGAAACTTACTGATAGAGTAAAATATTTAGCTATAATTCTAAAAGGTGTTGAGATATATCACAGAACCAGAGATGCCTTTGGACATTGGACTTGAGAAAATTCCTGAGTTGTAACAACCAATAATTTGCTTTTTAAAGTTCCATTTTACAAAGCAAATTTCCTTTGTAAACTCATGACTTTTAATTGAAGCAATAAATGGAGTTGAGACTTAGATTCTTTCAATGACCTAAGAACATATTTGACTAGTTTCATAAACCATTTGAAGAATGCTACCAATCAGACTAAATCCTGCTTAACATTATAACTGATATGAATAGTAATACCATGAAGGTACTTGGGTAATGTTACTGTGGAGTTGAAATATATATCCTTTTCATGAGACGTTTATAAACAGCAATTCACTTTTCGTTGTGTACCCCAATCCAATGATACCGTGCATAGCCTTGATGCTAAGTCCAGTATAGGAAAAAATAGAATGTACAGAGAGCGGAAGAATTATCCATAACTCTTCAACACTTTTAAAGCAATACCACTTCAATAAGCAAAATATATTCAACCACATAAATGCATAATTGTCAAAGTAAGAATGCATCTTAATAATACTTTTAATTTCAAGCAAATGTTTCCCTGGATTCAAGATTATTTTGATTATAAGGAAAATATTTCTCTATTTTCATGCAGATATCTCTTTAATATGACCTGAACAGGAACAGTTTTAGCTCAATTAAACTTGTGAAGTTAAGCAGTATTGATTAAAATGATTAATTCAGTAGATAACCTGAAGAATATATAATTGAATCGGTTAACATAACAAAGTCACTTTGTTTAAGCAAAAAACCCTGAATGTGAATGAATTATCATTAATATTCAGGCATTTATAGTTTACTTTAGTGTCCCAAGTCACCACTGAGAACCGGAGTCCTCATTTCAAGTACAGTCTATTATATTTGGATGGTAGAAACTCCCTAGAAAGCAGTAAGACCAAATACACAACTAAGGTAAATTCGTGCGATGGTTCTCAAATGCGCAAAAGACTTCGGAAAAGGGGATGACATCAAATGCAGGGTACTGCCCTGACACCCCAGCTTCACCCCAGCCGGTTATGTGCCAGATTGGACTGAGGTCGCATTCCCCTGCACCGACGAGTTAGCACAGGCAGCACACCCTTCAAGAGGGGAACTGAAAGACGTGGTATTGGTATCAAGGTAATCTTAAATACCAAAACGCAGCTGTCAGTAACTCCCTTGGAGGGTAACTACCTGACCTTTACATTAAATTAAAATTTATGTACATGGTAAAGTAATTTCCTGCATATTCTGTATACCAAAAGATAAAAAGACAGTTGAAATGTGCCCTTTCGTATTGCTGTCTTTTGAGCAAATGGCCGTCTTAATTGCCAGGTTGTCCTTAATTTACGATATAGTACTGACTGCCATTTTCATTCTAAGGTACCGTACTGTATTTCACTAAACTCAATTCTGTCTCAACCGACTCCTGATGCGACAACAGATTCAAAAGAAGCATCTGATGCAAAATTGAGCCAAAAATTTCTTAAAGACCCATCATGCTGCAATAAACTTGTAGACAAAATATTCCCACCACAGGGAAAACACCAAAAAACTGATTCAGCCGAAATAACCAAAGATGGATTCCTTTTTAACCTGTACATTATAAGAAAGTGTTCACAGCAACTTCCTTTTCAAGCAAACTTAAGAGAAAATATAGCTACTCTCAATTCCCTTCAAGAAGCTGCCGTTATATTCATATAAAGCTGAGAATATAATACAAAAACCTTTCTTAAGATGAGGTTAAATGTACCTGGATAATTCAATCTCATTCCATGCCAACAAACCTTAGGCAAATGATAATAAAACTCATATTCCTAAAGGAATATTGTACCAGTGTGATTCCTCACTTAACACACATGAAAGTTCAACTACCTTGGAATTACTGTGTCACCATAAAGGAACACACCAAACAGATCAAAGCTATGAGGAGAACCTCATGCAAATCACTGATAAAACACACATTGAGTTTACCACTTGCTAATAAGCTAGAGACCCATGGTAATCAACTTCAACATGAGTATACCACTTGCTAATAAGCTAGAGACCCATGGTAATCAACTTCAACATGAGTATACCACTTGCTAATAAGCTAGAGACCCATGGTAATCAACTTCAACATGAGTATACCACTTGCTAATAAGCTAGAGACCCATGGTAATCAACTTCAACATGAGTATACCACTTGCTAATAAGCTAGAGACCCATGGTAATCAACTTCAACATGAGTATACCACTTGCTAATAAGCTAGAGACCCGTGGCAATCTACTTCAACACGAGTTTACCACACGCTAATAAGCTTGAGACTAGTGGCAATCTACTTCAACATGAGTTTACCACTCGCTAATAAGTTTGAGACCAGTGGCAATCTACTTCAACTTGAGTTTACCACTCATTAATAAGCTTGAGACCAGTGGCAATCAACTTCAACACAACTTTACCACTCTCAAATAAACTTGAGATACGTGGCAATCAACTTCAACAACACAAGTTTACCAATTGCTAATAAGCTTGAGACCCATGGCAATCAACTCCAACATGAATTTACTACTCGCTAATAAGCTTGAGACATGTGACAATCAACTTGAAGACCGAAACATTTCCAAAACTTGTGAATAGTTTTCTAATCTAGAAAGATTGCACAGAAATGTGCGAAAGTTACTCAACTGAAAACTCACGCACTCTAAGAAAATCTGTGTCCACAAGAATAGCTCCACACGGCAATAAACTATATTTACTCCCAAGAAACAAGAAGAGTTTTCCCTTCAAAGAAATAAAGACCATGCAAGACTTTTATCAATAGGAAATTAGTAACCAACACTTCCTACAGATTTCTGCACGATCCTCTGCCTTTGGTTTGCTTTTCTTTCTTTCTTACAGGCAACAGACCTACAGTTTCTCAATTGAAGAGATATAAGTCATTACAAGGATAATGATGAAACTATTTGTCTACCAACAGGATAAAAAAACAGTTCAAATTGAGCCAAATGGAGCAATTTCAAGTCTCAAAAACTCAGCTGAAGACAGCAAACAATAACACATTTTCTGGATTTAGACAGTCGACACCAGAGCAGAAAATAAAAGGGCTGTACGCTGGACTTTCGACACGAAAGGAATTCCAAGTGGAGACTGGCATTCATGTCAACCCACACAGGAGATTACACCATCCGAGCACTAATCCAGTAATTAGAAGACAGCATATTGTAAAGTTAAAAACAGAAGGCAAAATCCTTCAACATCATCCAATTACTAAGGACATTCCCAGCAAGTTGTTAGCAATAACAAACTTGCTTGCAACAAAGATTTTGGTACTTGGAAACAATGAACAGCTTATAGTATTTAACTCATTGCTTCTTCCAGAGGCCTATTGACACTGCTGTGATCCAAAACATACAACACTGCAACAGGGAAAGTGTCCTACACTAGCTTACACTCTTCAACACCTAAACAGGATTGGAGATAAATATTTGCTTCATGTCTTCGATGATTAGCAAGAAGACAAATTCATTTTCACTTGATCTTTGTAAAATACAAAACTTAAACTGGAACTTGCTGTTATAATCTCTGGTCATTAGATTGTATGACAGAGATGGTGATTTCAATAAATTTTGTCCAAAAAGGACAAAGTTAGAAAGTTCAAACTGCCCAGGGAGAAATTACCTCAGCAGATAAAATACGAACTGCTAAAAGATATTAAAATCCATCATAAGTTCTAGCAGAATACGCTCACTTACAAAGTAAATGTAGAATTCAAAATCCAAAACAATAGCAAACGACATTCGTACAAAGTGCAGTAAAAACGTCGATGTAAATTCCTTGGTCAAATACTGTACGGGTCAAAACACAGGTAATCTTGATTTTGAAAATAGCTAATGGCACCAACAAAAACAAGAAAAGTTGATGGCACTAGACCGATTTCCTTACACAAGAAGGAGGGAAAAATCTAATGATATCCTCAGTAAGCAACATGAAGTGCAGCAGAGATGAGATAGTGAGGCAAAAAATCTAAGTCTGCCTGCGCACAGAATTAAGCAAAGACCATAGCTACAGAACTCAAGAGAAATATGCCTTGGGTTTTACAACAGAGCTCGGGACTTCAATAAATTTCCCTCCAAAATGACAAAAATTACCGAGTACAAACTGCTCAAAGGGAAATTATCTTCCATATAAAAATGCCAGCTATAGAAAAAAAAATACTAGCAAAACTACATTTATTTTCAAAGCAAATTCATAATTGAAAATCCAAATCAGAGTCAAAAGACATTCGTGAAATAAGTACAGTAGAAACGTCGATGGAAATTCCTTGATCAAATACTGTACCGATCGAAGCACAAGTAATCTCAATTCTGAAAATGGCTAATGTCACCAACAAACACAAGAAAAGCTGATGGCATTACAGCAATTCCATTAGACAACAGGATGGTAAACCTAATGGTATCCACATTAAGAAACATGAATAAGTACAGAAAACACGAGGCAGTGTGACAAAATATCAGCGGCTGCCTTGTGCATACAAATCACCTATGACCGAAGCTACAGATCCCAAAAGATATTTGGAAAAAGACTCATTGTATCAACAACTGTTCATATTAATACATGTATAATTTTGAAAAGGCACAATGGAATTAAGTTCACCTTGTATGAGTAAGGGAACTATACAACGATCACATTAGGATAAAATTTACAAGACATAATGAAAATGACTTAGGCCTCTTATTCAATAGCCAAAGACAAAAGTCTACGACTCAGGGTCAAGCTGATAGGGATTTACGAAACCACAAATCAGATGAAAGGAAGATTATTGGAAATATATTCTCTAGTAAAAAATACTGAAAATACAGTAATCAAATGCATTTGAGGTATAGTTACATTTGAGTTGCACAGAAACCAATGTTCTTACGTCAGAAAATCAAACAAAACAGATATTGACTTTCCTTCCTTCAATGGCTGAAACTGCATTCTGAACACTGACAGATGAAAACACTTAGATAAGGGCAAGAGACTCTAAAAGCAAACTATAATGCCTATAACTTATGCGGCACAGTACTCAGGCATGCAACTAATGAAGGTAACAAGCAAAACAAACATTTAGAAAAATCAGCTGTTGAGAAGAGCACCTAAACAAATATTCCTCTAAAGATCAGCTGTTTACAGCATCAAAACAAAAATCTGCAGAGAGCATTTGATGTTAGGAAAACCAGGTGTTGAGAGGAGCACATGAACAAATATTCCTCTAAAGATCTGCTGTTTACAGTAACGTCAAAACAGAAATCTGCAGAGAGCATTTGACGTTAGGAAAACCAGGTGTTGAGAGGAGCACATAAACAAATATTCCTCTAAAGATCAGCTGTTTACAGCAACGTCAAAACAGAAATCTGCAGAGAGCATTTGACGTTAGGAAAATCAGCTGTTGAGAGGAGCACCTAAACAAATATTCCTATAAAGATCAGCTTTTTACAGCAACATCAAAACAGAAATCTGCTGAGAGCATTTGTCGCTAAAAAATCAGCTGTTGAGAGAAGCACCTAAACAAATATTCCTCTAAAGATCAGCTGTTTACAACAACATCAAAACAAAAATCTGCGGAGAGCATTTGACGCAGGCCTTTGGAAATTAAGGTTTAAAGAGCAGTTTTCAAACAGGACACACATTTGATGCATCTTCATGAGCTGTGCTTAGAAAAGGCAAACAGGATATATATATACCGGTAGCTAAGCTTTAGTCACTTACACTAAAGCAAAAGTTTATTACTCCTTTAGTTCCTCAGGAAAAACAGAGTCAGGTTTAACAATAACAAGGAATATGCATATTCCTTACATGACATGGAATTAAATCTACCTAAGATTTACCAAAAGCCTCAAAAAATCCTTGGAACAGACAAAAGGAAATCAAATGCACAAAAAAAATATCCTTGAAATGGAGAAAAGGAAATAAAATGCACAAAATAATTCCTTGGAACAGACAAAAGGAAATCAAATGCACAAATATTTCCTTGGAACAGACAAAAGGAAATAAAATACACAAAAAAATTCCTAGGTACAGACAAAAGGAAATCAAATGCACAAATAAATCCTTGGAACAGACAAAAGGAAGAATTAAGACTATTCGGGGTCATGATCACAATATCCGCATATCACACAAGAGAAACATCATGACTTTTGTTGAATAAATCTCACACAAATACAATATAGGGATGAAGTTAACAGATTAAATCCTTCAAGAGGAGAAGAGTAATCCTGACTGGCTCAGAAAATACAAGCTTGAAACATCATCAAACTGGAAAAGAATTAAAGATGACTAGTAACCTTCAAGTAAACAGAAAATATTTCTGAATAAAAGGACACTTCTGAAGTGGAAACCAAAATTGCTTAACAAGATTTTTATCACAGAAATCATATTCAATGTGAAAATCTACACCATATTTATCTCTGTAACTGCCTATTGGAAACGTCCCTGCCGGGCGATCCGTTGGACGGAGGTTCGAGTACAGCTTACAAGCCCAATAATTCCTTCCAGTGTTTGTAACCTCACCATCCCTGTAAGATAGGGATGGTGGGGTTTTGGGAACCCTATAGGACTCATTGGCTGGCTCTCCCTGGTCTAACTTTGATGAAGAGGGGGCTTTGGCACTAATCATATGCATATATGGTCAGTCTCTTGAGAACTGCCACTGTCCCTTGCCTTTGCCATTCAAGAGCAAACTTTAAACCATAGTTCTTTATGTACAATAACCCACCAAGTTATCAGAACCGGGCGTCCAAAATACTTAAGAGAATTGCTACATATTGCACAGCCAAATCGTGTTGACACGAGAATAGTTACAGATGGCTTCAAACTGTTGGAACCTAGATTTACGTCTACTTTAGGCTCCAGAGCCTTTAATTATGCGGCCCCGAGACTATATAATAAGCTCCCACGAAACATTCGGATGATTGAAGACATTAAGGCTTTCAGGAGGAAACTGAAAACTTTCTTATTTCAACAGTCATACAACAACATGGTTCAAAACCCATACTGCTTAACTTAGGCCAAACTTGAGCAGAACCTGACAAAATCAGACCACCTAAAACCAAGAAATATAGAAGAATAAAGTAAAAAAGAAGCTATATCTTCTTCCTTGACCAAACTTGGTTGAAACCAAAGCATTCATGAAATTTTACCATGAATGACTAAGAATTACGCCTTAACTTTAGCGTTTGAAAAAAGTCCCTTCATGCAAATCAGACACATTTGAATCATGTCCTGTTTACAAAAAACCTCAACAAATATTAACGACCACATCGTAATAAATACGTGTGACACATTTGGCAATCTATTAGGACAATACAGGTTCAGTTTCATATTCAATAGTACCTTTTTTCACAAGAATTTAACCTGGCATGGCCAAACATATTTGCTTCACCTTTTGGTATGCAGTTAATAAATTTACGTGTACAAAAAATTAATGAAATGAAAGATTACTGCATCAAATCAGGGCGAAATGACGCAGCCGTGTGCATGTTGCACTTTTCTTCAATCAAAAACACATTCCAGAAACACAACACGTTGCATTGCAACTGTGCTTTGTCATGTATAGGGTGATACTGGACTCCTTTCTAAATAGTTTCTACCATCCCAATATAAAAAGACATGTTCCGAAACTCTTCCGTGTCCTTCGTGGGACAAGTTACTGTACATAAACTAAAAATCCCTACAATTAATGATTTCTGGGCATTCACATTCTGTGACTTTTAATGTCTTCAACTATAAAATACAGACAGGTTACTACTAATATCACAAAAATCAATATCACCAACTTCATAAGCCTAATCAAACTTACATTAAATTGTTCCTCTTCACATCAAATTAATAGAGATAACATTGTAAAAATATAGAGATGTTTTTCTTGGTAATCAATTCTAAATCATAAATACAGGGATAGACAGTTACCAGAAAAAAAAAAGTGATTATCAAATTGCAATCATATTTTAACAAATTATGCATCTTTTATTTTGTTTATTAAAGCATTCAAGTTTCAAAGCGGATGTTAGAGCTACAGCCGATTATTTTGTTCTCTAGACATTCTATTCAAAATAACTGAACTTATAATCAAGTTTATGCAATCACTTTAAGAGTCAGATTACACAAATAAAAGTGAATATCCTATAAAACATAAGATGAAAAGGAAACTTTTTCACTTCCACGGTAAACTTATCCAACCACGGTACTACTTTACATCAGTTACAATGGAACCAGGAAGGAATCATTCTAATTGGAAACCTTTCTTCAAATGGCATATCAAACTGGTCAAAGACCTTAGGTCACTTCAAGAATTTAAAAACTATAAATCCATTTGCTACCTCGTCAGTCATAAGTTACAGCCGCAACTCAAGAATTCTTTCAAGACATTCAATGACAAAAATTATCTTTATTTCTGTGATATTTTTAAACACCTTTGAGAATTCAAGACAGGCTAATATTGTAACTCTATCAATAAGAAAAAAATTACAACAGAGTTTTAAGTTACAAATATTTCTTGGCTAAGTACTGTATCAAGCTCTTTAAAATACATATTGAGTCAACACGTTAACCAAATGGAAGATGGCCCAGTGAGAAACTACTTACAGTAAACAAAGAGTACAGCACGTAGATTTCAAAACAACTTCCTTGTGTCACCACAACACTCACACGAGGGACCCAGGGACCGTCCAGGGTTTCTACATGTGCGGCTTCTGGTGGCGAGGCTGCAGGGGAGACACATATTGCTAGGCCTGTTCCAGAGGTCAGCCCCTTTAGGTGATGGCACACGGCCTTTATTTTGTTTTTTCGGAATACATACAATCTAAATCTGGAAGAGAACTTCAACTTTAGATTCAAGAATACAATAAAGTCACAAGATTACAGAATACACTCGAGTTGCATCATTAAAAAAAATTAAATTCTTTTAGACATAAGTCTGGAACTATGAAGATTTTTTAATAATACAAGAAATATGCTCTTAACCCAGCACAAAAACAGGAAAAACAAGCTTAATTTATACCTACAGTTCACCTTCTAGATATTCTACAGAGTCAATGATTATTTCTTAACCTTTTTGACTAAATACTGTCACTTTATCTAAACTTCTACTCACTCAGTCTAAGCAAAAGTTAATTGTGTTTTTTTAACTTCATGGCCTGTACTGTACTGTAATTTACAAAATCAAATTAACTTTTAATTACCTATAAAACTAACTCATTTCTAATCACCTAAATATCAGAAATTTATAAGTAATTTGTATTTTTCCTAACTATACATACATGTGGTTCTTTACAATAGGAGAAGAAATCAGCGCTAGCTGATGTATGGCCATAAAAACTTTTAACGAGGTGGAAACAACCGCCAGGTTGTTAACCAGTGGTAGTGGGGAGAAGCACCAGCCCCCGCTCACTCATACCTTTCATGCTTTGATGGCAGTTGAGACTTTCCTCTGGGGTTAGGTGATGGCGAGTAAGTGTATGTGTATATAAGTACAGGTTTTTAGTTAGGAAAAATAAAAATTACTTCCAAATTTGTGATTTGTTCCTACACTGCATATAAACCCTTACATTCTTTACAAAATGAGACTCGCACTACAGTGTGTGCAAGTCTAAAAACATTCCCAGTATTGCAACATCCATGCATGATAATGCGAGGGATGTACAGTACATCCACATCTCGTTAACCAGCGGCCTGAAACCAATGGGTTCATGTCTCAAGTGAAGTGAGTATGAGTGTTAAAACACAAGTGTAACTGTTAAGGCTATGTATAATAATGGATTTGTGTTTGTACATACTGACAGCTGACTTTTCAATTTCAACATCTCCAAGAGATTGGGGACATGCCTTGAATATATGAAATATATTCTAGCTTCAAGTCAAAGAGGGGCTTACCTGCAGTCGTAGGCATTCGCCGACACAGTATTGGGATGCTATTCCCCAAGAGAAGGGAAGATGAAGATAAGAAAGGCCAGTCATTCCTTTTAAATTTATCCCAGACTAACACTGCAACTATGTACTCAAATGAATGCTGATGATCCTATAAAGGAGCTACGGCAGCTACCACAGAGCCTATCGAGAATGTGTCTAGGGACCTGTGGGTCACATCTTGCAGATAATGGGCAGTGAAAGTAGTTTGTCTATTCCAAACCCATGCTTGTAGAACCTGCATCACAGAAGGGTTCTTTTCAAACACTAGGGACATGCTGATGCCCCTGACATCATGAGCTCTAGATAGAGGAATAATGGCTAGGTCAATGACTTACCAAATCGAAGAGGAAACGGTGTTCATTGTCACCATTCTCTTGAACTTGGCCGAGCTATTAAACAGGTGTCTGACCTGTGGACAAGCTCCTCCAGTTCGTTTGAGGTAATGCTAAGCTTAGAGCCTTTACAGGACACAACAGCAATTGTGACGGTCATTAGCTACTTCTTGAAGACTTGAAATCTGGAAAGAATTTAACCTAGGTTTGACATCAACGGATTTTAAGTCCTCGACACGAACTCATAGATGAAACTGAACGTCTCCTGTCCCCGTTCCCTTAAATAGGCGACGTCTTATGAGAAACCATGCAATTCGTTTATCCTCTTGGCTTAGGCTAAGGTGAGAAGGAAGACCATTTTCGAGGTGAAGTCACGGTCTGAAGCCTGACGTAAAGACTCATTTGGTACGCCTTTCAGGGGATGAAGGAATTTCCCCCCGTTCCAGAGGTCTCGCTTCCAATTGAGGACAAACTTGTTCGAAACTCCATCTAAAACGAAATCTAGACCATTCAGTCTAAAGACCTGGCTCAAGGTTGAGTGGTAGCTTTTCACTGGTGACACAGAGCAGAGTTTTTTCTCCTGAAGGTACAGTAAATACTCAACTATTAGGGGTAGAGTGGCACTGACTGGAAAGATACCCCATCTACAACACCAACCATAGAAGATCGCCCACTTAGCCTGGTAGACCGAGATCGAGAACTTACTGAGATATCCATAAATCCGTTTTGCCACTGGTGTCGAAAAGCCTCTCTCCAAGAGGATATGCTGGATAACCTTCAGGCATGAAGACATAGGGATCTCGGAATCTGATTTTAAATCTGGGCATGAGGTTGGTGTAGGAGGTCGGGTATAAGAGGGAGATCCCCCAGCATTTCTGTCAGAAGCAAAAGAAGGTCCCGAAACCATTCTGCATGGAGCCACGTCGGCACTATTAATGTCATAGATAGGTTACTGTACTTGAAAATCTCACCCTGTTGAGGATTCTCCTAGGTATGAAGGATGGGGGAATGCATAATCGTCTAGGTGATCCCACAGATGTTGAAAGGCATCTTGAAAGACCGCCTGCGGATCCGGTACTGGAGAGCAGTAAACCGGGAGCTTCCGGTTCAGGGACGCTGCTAACAGGTTGTTGCTCGTTAAGCAGTTTAGTATCCTTTACTACCTAACTATTTTTACATGTAAATAGCTGTTATGATAATTATCTTACATAAAGTTAAACCTTACTGTTAAACCTAAGGGCAGTATTCCTTTGGAGTTTGTAGCATTAGCTTATGTTCATGGCTCCACTGTATATTTGACTTATACTAATAAAGTCTTGGATTATTATGAAGAAGGTTTACTCGCCAACCTATCACATGGGAGCAGCGGTATCTTAATGGACCCATACGTGCAGAAATACCAGGATGTCTTCATTTCACAGTCTTCCTCCACCCGCCACTTTCAATGTGGATGATAGGAATGCAGCAGAAAGGTGGAGGGAATGGCGAGAAAGGTGGAAGTGCTATGCTGTCACAATAGAATTAAGTAAAAAGACTCCCGAAGTGCAAGTCTCTGTGTTACTTACAGTTATTGGGCCTGAGGCTCATGAGGTTTCCAGCACATTTCAACTTTCTGATGAAGATCAGAAAGATCAGAATGCAGTGCTGGCAGCACTTGAAAGATATTTTCACCTAAGCAAAAACACCGCATTTGAACGTTACCATTTCAATATTCGGGCACAGATAGATGGAGAATCTTTTGATCAGTATGTAACGGCTCTGCGTCATATAGCGTGGGATTGTGATATTGCGAATATAACACAAGAAGAAATTTTGAGAGACAGGATTATGTTTGGCATTTCGGATGATAAGGTCAGAGATCGTCTTCTTCGGGAAAGGAATCTAACTTTGGAGAGAACCTTAGAGATTTGTGGAGTTAGCGAGGTATCTATAGCACAGCAAGAGGAGATCAACAGAGTATTAGAAAGCAAGGTTATTACTGTGTCTGCAAAGCTGAAGGATCCAGTTGGAAGAATGAAGCCAGTGACAGATGTTCATCGCAAATTGGAAGAAACGGACTGGATTACTGATTGTAGGTTCTGTGGTAAAAGTCACAGGAAAGTAAAGGAAGTTTGTCCAGCTTGGGGTAAGCGGTCCAGCATGAGTGGTGCAACAAACTAATTTGAAATCGCTTAATAGCATGAGGGAGGCTGATTTAGAAGAAAACCACTCGTCATGTATATTCACAGTGAAAACGGTAGCTAGTATCAAGATGACTGAGGAACAAACTGTTACACTTAAAGTTACTCCACTACGCTACATAAGATTCCAGATAGACTGCGGAGCAGATTGTAATGTGCTGCCACTCCATGTGTACCAAACTGCAACTGGCGACTCAGAGTTGAAGGGGGAAGGGCCGTCATCAACCACATTGTATGTTTATGGGCAAAAAGGCATTCGTTCATTTGGCAGTGTGTGTATTCGTGTTTGGAGGGGAGTTCGTACCATTAATTTGAGGTGCGAGTTATTGCAGGGTCAGTGATTTCATTCAATTTTGGGTTATCAAGCATGTGAGGCACTTCATATTCTGGAAATAAAGGATAATGACCAGATTAATCCCATTTGTGACAACGCCTTGCACGTCAGTTTAGCCTGCTCTTCTGCTATCACAAAGGAACCTCTGATTGAACGGCATCCACAAGTTTTCAGAGGTGTTGCCGGTATGCTTGATTACAGTTATAAAATCAGTTAATCA
This sequence comes from Palaemon carinicauda, assembly GCF_036898095.1. Taxonomy (NCBI): domain Eukaryota; kingdom Metazoa; phylum Arthropoda; class Malacostraca; order Decapoda; family Palaemonidae; genus Palaemon; species Palaemon carinicauda. Next base: position 120,771 of record NW_027170053.1, on the reverse strand, counting down.
GTCTGTTAACCCAGTGCAGCATGCTCCTAGAAGGGTACCTGCGGCAGTACGTTCCGTCCTGCAAAAGGAACTAGATAAGCTTGAAAGTGAAAACATAATTGCTAAGGTACAGCAACCAACAGAGTGAGTCTCCTCTTTATTAATACCTAGAAAAATAAAGAAATACAAATTTGCATTGATCCAAGGGATCTAAATAAGGCAGTGCTTCGTGAGCACCATCAATTACCAACACTGGAAGACATTGCCTCTCGTCTTGCAGGAGCTCGTGTGTTCACAGTCTTGGATGTGAAACACGGGTTTTGGCATGTGCCTTTGGAGGAGGAGAGCTCGTACTTAACAACTTTTAATACTCCATTTGGACGTTACCGCTGGCTGAGAATGCCATTTGGAATATGCTCGGCACCGGAAGTTTTTCAGCGTTGTATGCATCAGCTGATTGAGGGAATTGAGGTCATTGCAGAAGACTTTTTGGTGTATGGAAAAGGAGCTACTGACATAGAGGCTACAAACGATCATGATAGAAATCTTCAGTCCTTTATCAGGCGCTGTGAAGAGCGAAACGTGGTACTGGGAACTGATAAACTCCAATTGAGACAAACGGGAGTTTCATTCATGGATCATGTAGCAACAGACAAAGGATTAAAACCAGGACCTGAGAAAGTGAAAGCTTTAGTGGAGATGCCAGCACCTAAAGATGTTGCAGGGGTACGAAGATTTCTTGGAATGGTGCAGCACCTGGCTAAATTTCTGCCAAAATTAGCTGAACTGACCGCTCCTCTGAGGGATTTTCAGCACAAGAACTCTGATTTTGTGTGGCAGGATGTTCAAGAAAAAGCTTTCAAAGCTGTTAAAGAGGCAGTCAGTAAAACACCTATTCTACGTTATTATAGTTTAATTTCAGAGGTTATTATTCAGTGTGATGCATCCCAGTATGGAGTTGGAGCAGCCCTTTTGCAGAAAGGCCAGCCCGTGGCTTTTGCATCCAGAAGTTTGTCAGAGGCAGAGCAGCGTTATGCACAAATTGAAAAGGAATGTCTAGCTATTGTTTTTGCATGTGAGAGGTTTCACCATTATGTATATGGACGGGACGAGGTCACGGTGCATTCTGACCACCAACCACTGGAGTTCATTTTCAAGAAACCGTTAGCAGCAGCCCCAGCTAGGCTTCAGAGGATGTTGCTACATCTGCAGTATTATGCTTTGGAGGTTAATTATGTCAAAGGAAAACATATGTACATTGCTGACACATTAAGCTGTGCGTTCTTGCCTAATTGCTCTGAAAATTCTATATTTGTAAATTACCTTCAAACTGTGAAAAATGAGGCTACAACACTGATCGGAGATACCTTGATGATCACAGATGGCAGATTGCAAGAGATAAAAGCTCACAGTGGAAGTGACAGCAATCTTCAAGCAGTTACAAAAATGATCAGAAAAGGTTGGCCAGATGCTAGAAATAAAGCTCCTGAGTGTGCTAGAGCTTTCCATGATTATAGAGATGAACTGCATACTGAAGATGGTTTAGTGTTCAAAGGAAACCGTTTAATTGTTCCTAAGAGTCTCAGGAAACAGATGTTGGACATTGCACATCAAGGACACATTGGAGTGGAGGGTTGTCTAAGAAGGATGAGAGAAGCGCTGTTCTGGCCAGGAATGTCCTCGGATCTGAAAGCATTGGTTCAACAGTGCGATGCTTGTTCATCAATTAGAGACCTTCCTCCTAAAGAACCGATGAAAAGTCATGAGTTTGCCCTTCGTCCATGGTCAAAAGTAGGAGCTGATCTATGTCATCTTGATAATCGGATACTCCTTATAGTAGCTGATTATTTTAGCAGTTTTCTTGAAGTATCAAGAGTAAATAATATGACATCGACTGCCATCGTTAGAGAACTACAAATTATATTTTCTTGTCATGGAATACCGGACCAGTTAGTAACAGATAATGGGCCACAGTTTATCACACCAGAATTCCGTTCTTTTGCAAAGATATGGTCTTTTGAACACATTACTTCTAGTCCAAGGTTTGCACAATCAAATGGAAAGGCTGAGAATGCCGTGAAAATAGTAAGGAAAATGTTCACAAAGTGTAAACTGACTGGAGAATCGGAAATTTTGGCTTTACTTAATTGAAATAACACAGCAACAGATGGCATGTTAACTAGCCCAGCCCAAAGACTTATGGGTAGACGTAAAACTATCATGCCCTGCATGTTAGCATTACTAAAGCCTAGATATCCTACACAGCAAGACTCTTTAGTTATCTTGGAAAAAAAGGACAAGCAGGCCCATTACTGTAACAGAGGGACATGTGCATTGAAGCCTATACCCGCAGGAGAGGTGTTACGCCTCAGACTGCCAGGTATGGACTCCTGCGCTTTGCATGGGAGAAGTCGCTCCTAGATCTTACAAAGTCAAGGTGAGAAATAGAGAGTACAGAAGAAATCGACGGCAGTTATTGGCTACAGGAGAGAGATGTTCGGATGACTTGGAGAACACTGAGGTTGATACTGACGAGCAATTGGACGATAATGATCTGGAACAGATCTTACAAGAGCAGAATTTGATACGGAGCTGCAGTCCACAACGGAAAGAAAAGAGTAAACCTGAGCTGAGAAGCGAGGATGCCTGTGAGCCACTTGTCGTTAAAGAAGCCTATTTGGAGGACGATGTTCTTGAGACATCCGAGCCTGAAATCCAAAATAGACGTTCAACACGCTTCAAGAGTAAACCTAAACATTATGGCATAGATGATTGTTGATAGTACATGTATATTAACCCTTTTACCCCCGGGCTCTTTGGAAATTTCCAACCCTTAACCCCGAGGGGGTTATTTTTTCCCCACCACATTTTGCAGTATATTTTTTTAAATTGCTCTAACAGCCTTAATTTTTGTCATAGAGAGGTCAGGTTGGTGTCATTCTCTCGGAAAATGCCTGAATTTTTTCAAAAAATTATCAAGATGAAAAAAAAATTTCTTATAGCATTTTTTTGCAAGGACGTACCGGTACGTCCATGGGGGTAAAGGGGTGGGTTTTGTGAAACGTACCAGTACGTCCTTTGGGGGTAAAAGGGTTAAAGTTTATTTGTATATTAATGACTGTTTTCAGCATTGGTATTTATATATAGTTATTTTATTGATTATTAAACTAATTTACTGTATATGCAAACTTCTTTTGGAAGAAGGGGATATGTAACGAGTTGTTGCTAGTTAAGCAGTTTAGTATCCTTAACTACCTAACTATTTTTACATGTAAATAACTGTTATGATAATTATCTTACATAAAGTTAAACTTTACTGTTAAACCTAAGGGCAGTATTCCTTTGGAGTTCGTAGCATTAGCTTATGTTCATGGCTCTACTGTATATTTGACTTATACTAACAAAGTCTTGGATTATTATGAAGAGGGTTTACTCTCCAACCTATCACAGTCGGGTATAAGAGGGAGCTCCCCCGCACTTCTGTCAGAAGCAGAAGGAGGTCCAGAAACCATTCTGCATGGAGCCACATCGGCGCTATTAACCCTTTTATCCCTGGGGTATTTGGAAATTTCCAACCCTTAAAAGTTTAGTTATTTTCTATTGTACTACAGCATCACAGTAGAAGTGGGTTCTAGTATTTTGTTTCTAATCTGATTGGATTATTATGAAGAGGGTTTACTCTCCAACCTATCACAGTCGGGTATAAGAGGGAGCTCCCCCGGCACTTCTGTCAGAAGCAGAAGGAGGTCCAGAAACCATTCTGCATGGAGCCACATCGGCGCTATTAACCCTTTTACCCCTGGGGTATTTGGAAATTTCCAACCCTTAACCCCCAAGGGGTTATTTTTTTCCCAGCACATTTTGCAGTATATTTTTTTTTAAATTGCTCTAACAGCCTTAATTTTTGTCATAGAGAGGTCAGGTTGGTCTCATTCTCTTGGAAAATGCCTGAATTTTTTAAAAAAATTATCAAAAAATATGAAAAACAAATTTTTATAGCATTTGTTTGCAAGGACGTACCGGTACGTCCATGGGGGTAAAGGGATGGCTTTTGTGAAACGTACCAGTACGTCCTTTGGGGGTAAAAGGGTTAATGTCATAGATAGGTTACTTGAAAATCTCTCCCTGTTGAGGATTCTCCTAAATATGAAGCATGGGGGAATGCATAATCATCTAGGTGATCCCACAGATGTTGAAAGGCATCTTGAAAGACCGCCTGCGGATCCGGTACTGGAGAGCAGTAAACCGAGAGCTTCTGGTTCAGGGACGCTGCTAACAGGTCTATTGTCAGCAAACCCCACAAAGTCAAGACTTTTTTCACTATCCGATGGAAGCTACAATCTGAGCCTGTCTGCTCAGTTTGTCCGCCACGACATTAAACTTGGCTGACAGGGATATTGAGCTGTCTTCTATTCATCGCAATATTTCTAAAGTCTGGCAAAGTTAACATGAAATAGAACCTCCTTGTTTGTTTAGATATGCCACTATGGCAGTGTTGTCACTCAACAACACTACCGAGTGGCTTGAAATTTTGAAGGACAAGGATGGTTGTCCTCAACTCCATGAGGTTTATGTAGCATTTATGTGGGCTAACTCGGACTATAGTTCAGAGACCACAGGGTGCAATAAGAGTGTATCACACCCCTCTTGATTCTCCCATGAGGAGCATCAATTTGGGCGGAGGAGGAAGAAGATCTACATCACTGAAAAGCTTCGTGTCTGAGGCACACCAACTCTTTTCTTCCTTTTGCTCTGGGATCCCTGTTTTGAAACCATAAGGTCTTCAGTTGCCACTGAAGTGACCACTTATAAAGACAACTGTTGCGGACCGAGCGTTCTAACGAAGCCAGGTGTCCCAGCCGCTGTTGCCACAGGTGAGTTTATGGCAAATGACGAGCCAGAAACTTGCGTGGCTCTTCCTTGAGTCTTTCCCAACATTTTGAGCAATGGGAAGCCTGCGTGTAGGAGTGTCCTCCTGGAACATCAATGTGCCTGGACAAATGTGAAAGCTACACCTGAAAAGACAAACTGGAAAGATTTTAACGTTTAGCTAAAGTCAGTTTACATGGAAGAAGGAATCTATCTTCGACCACAGCTGAAATCAGAGTAAGAAAGGTATGAGTGAGCAAGGAAACGGTGCTTCTCCCCGCTTCCATTGGTTAACAAACGGGCGGTTGCTTACCCCTTGTTAAGAGTTTTTATAGCTGTATGTCAGCTAGTTTTGTAGGAACAAATCACCTGTTACAAATATTTGCTCAGGAATGTCAAATATCAAAACAAAATACTTGTAAAGACATCAAATAAGATAAAAAAACTTATCCCATCAGCAATGACACCCTTAAGGGGTCTCCCTTTGAAACAATAAAATACCAGACTTATGTCAAAAGAAGTTTTACAAAGTTATTAAAATATAAAGAAGTTCTCTTTAACAATAATCATATCACAGTCAGCATGAAATTATACAACCTTTTCAACCTACACAAAATATATACTAAATTAACTAAGTTGTACTATACTGCAGGAGTGGCCAAGGTCATAATTATCAAAATGTCTGCTATTCATCTCTATAATGTTATATAAATTTCTACAATTTTGAATTAAAGTGCATGTGAACATTAATAATAAACCTTCAATATCAATTCGATAAAATGATTGAACCTGTTCTTATCATAGGCACATACAAAGGAACATTATATAATCAATCATAAAACCAAGATCAAAGTAACTATCTTAAATGAAAAATTCTGTTATGTTTCATGAACACAAACCTTATCTAACTTGTTATGGAAATTGTGCCATCTCAAATAATAAAGGCCTATGCTTCAACATTTTGCATTTTGAATAAAGGCCATTTCACACAATAGAAAAACAGAGAACTCTGAGCAAGAGTAATATGCAACATTCAATCAAGATTACTGTACATCTTTTTTAAACAAACCTGTTTCTTTTTATATTTCTAATAGGCTTAATGACCCCTATACTTCTTTGCACTACTCTGAGTATCATTCTTTCTCAGGGTTCTCTTGCTTGAGAGTACATTCGGGCACACTATTCTATCTTATTTCTCTTCCTCTTGTTTTGTTAAAGTTTTAATAGTTTATATAGGCAATATTTATGTTAATTTTATTACTGTTCTTAAAATACTTTTTTTCCTTGTTTCCTCTCCTCACTGGGCTATTTTCCCTGATGAAGCCCCTAGGCTTATAGCATACTGCTTTTCCAACTAAGGCTGTAGTTTAGCAAGTAATAATAATAATAATAATAATAATCCAAGAGAATTAAAACCGACACGTAGAACTGGCTCGTAAGAAACAATTTTGCCAAGCTCATTCAAAAGAGGGACCACTACAATGCTGTTATGTGGTACTTCTAAGATGGTTGAAATCTTTGGTCATCTTGGATCAACTATTAAGTTAGTCCATAAATAAACAACTTATGGAATAAGGTCAAGCTATAGAACAGACCTCAGTACGACAGAAAGAAGCCCTAAATATCATGTTGTTTACATTTGGTGACCAGTTAACCCTCCCACTATTGTAGGACCAATCAAAAGTTATCATAATACAATGCATAAGTATTATATAGCCAAGACAGTATGTGAAGAGTCTTGACCGACATCTCCCTATATCTCTCTGCAATTAAACAATAAACATGCTTGACTACATGTTTTAAGCTTATAACTGATGTAAAAAATCTTCAAAAAAGACTCAAGAGTAATCTACATAAACACATATACTTTAAAGGTTTAGTTTTAACATCAATGTCATGACTAACTTCAACCGATGAAAATCTTATTAAAGGAAAGTCCTGCTCTGATGCCGGCAACTCAGAATCTCAACTGATTACTCGAAACAAATCACAAGAGACTCCCTGACAAAACCTAAGTATAACCTTAGAGTTCCAGAAAAACAATTCCTTTCCAATGGCCAAAGATGATCAGGGTCAGGATATTAATGGGGGGAAATGGTGATCTTACCACTACTACATGGGTTTTGTATACAGTATTTCCCTCTTGGAGCCCTTGGGTTTGTAGTATTTTGCCTTTCCAACTAGGGTTCTAGCTTGGCTAGTAATAATACTTTTGCAACCTTCTGCTCTATGAATAGAATGTCAAAGGCTTACAAAGCCCTCCTGACTATCAACTGTACTTCGGCAAGAAAGGTACTATTCTGGAAAAGTTTACAGAAACTGAATTTAAGGAATTGTGTGGCATTGGCAATTTGTGAGGTCAGATTAAAAACCAGAGAAAAAAAACATTGTAACATCAATGTAATAAAAAAAAAACTCTGGAAAACTGTACTCACAAACTGCCAATGCCACACAATTCCTTAAATGTATCCCACGTTTTATGGGCTGCCAGCAAAAGAGCCCCCACACACGGTGGGACAAACCTAACCGAAAACATCCCAAGTTATTACTAAGTGCTTGATTGGTGAGATTTGTTGAAAAGGCTCTTGATTTTAATAATAAACCTGGGTTTGTATGTTACACTGATTCAACTACACTGGCATGACTGTAGTTGATCAAAGAGTCCGGCTGACATAATAGCTAGAGGGTTACTAGCGGAAAAATAAAACTTGTTGGAAATAAATTTTGGTTTGGTGGTACTAGTAATCTGTCGGATCCCACAACTCTGTTCAATGAATCCCCTTTGAAGATAATTTATCCTCTGGGTATAAAATACTACAAAAGGATAAACATTTCAAGCATGAGATCCCTCTACGATGCAGTTTTTAAAAGTTTAGTAAGTCCCCTTCAAAACTTCTAAAGATGAGGCTACATTCTCATGGAAAATATCTCATTCGACAAGGAAGCACTCGGTTTAAAGATATGCAAATTCTCTAACTCTATTTAATGTGTATATCAATATTTCATCAGTCCAACTGAAATAAAAATCTACTTCACAAACATGTTTGTTGTTCATCAAAGTACTTCAGATATGGGAAATATTATATATTGAGCTTAAAAATCGAATAATGAAGGTCTTCTCAGATTCTACACCTCCCTACAACCATACAGATAAAGAAGCTACAGTAGTACCTCGGTTTATGAGTAATTCAGCATACTGTACCGTAATAGCAAATTGGTGTACAAGCACAAAGATTCAAATTAGTTTACAGGCATTGTATTGGTCTACAAGGCAAAGATTTCACTTAATGTTCACCTTTATAATGTTGGGGGTTATAATTTGCTCATTCAATTCCATTACAAACCTTTAAAAATGAGTGTTTATGTGTATTTATGGAATACATTGAGAGAATTTCCTTTATTACTTATGGAAAAAAATTTTTAAAACATGATTATTTTATATTACGAGCTTGCTCTTGGAAGAAAAATGAAACTCGTACACCAAGGTACTACTGTAATCTGTAATAAAAGAATCCTCTCCTTTCTGCTTAAGGAAATAAGTACGAATGTGTTTTCATTCCAGGAATACGTACAGAACTTAGGATCCCTGATAGTGTCATACTTAGATTCTCCATTCACAAGAAACTGTCAGAAAATCATCTGACAGCGTTCAAACCTCTCTCCCTATGAACTAATCATGAAAGACCTTCAAAGAAATCTTGAATACAAGCCATTTCTAACTTCTTGGCGAGCCATAAATATTTCTCCTATTCAAGCTCCTCAACTTGGGTTGCTGTGGCCTGATTGGTAACGTCTCTGCCTGGTGTTTGCCAGACAGGGGTTCAAGTCCCACTCAGACTCGTTAGTGCCCTTAGTGTCTGCAACCTTACCACCGTGTGAGCTAAGATTGGGGGGTTTGGGGGAGCTTATAGGTCTATCTGCTGAGTCATCAGCAGCCACTGCCAGGCCCTCCCTGGTCCTAGCTTGGGTGGAGAGGAGGCTTGGGCGCTGATCATACAATATATGGTCAGTCTCTAGGGCATTGTCCTGATTGCTAGGACAATGTCACTGTCCCTTGCCTCTGCCATTCATGAGCGACCTTTAAACCTTTAAACCGAGGGAACTCTTTGGAGGAATGTGACAAGGTTTCTATTTGTAGTAACCTGATATCTATTTCCTATGAACACGACTATTTGATGACTTATGTACCTGGAAATCATAGGCATGGGTTTCAGGTTAAGCCAACCCTAGGACAAAATTTAACATAATTCGACCTAAAAACAGTCTTTTAGAACCAATTAAGTTTGTATGTTAAGGTCCTTCTGTACTGGCAATCTGTGAGGCCAGATATGAACACATAATTCGCTCGCTTGCGACAACATCGTCATAACTCAAAAAAAATGTATTTATGAGTTATCCGTATAGACATATTCATCTTCAAATGCTGATTTTTTTGGCAAAAAGTTTCATAATTGTGGCTAAAAAATTGATCGCTGGAGGCGCTAAATTTCCTAACGACATACAATAATATAAGTGTTTTAATTGATTAAAATGGCTCTCCTGAAAAATAGCTATTTTTGAGTTATGACGACGTTGTCGCAAACGAGCGATATACACCTTACAGGTGACATTATCCTCTTACAAAAGCCTTCGCTAAAATAGATGAACATAGACAAATATGGAAAACATAGGGAAAATTAATAAATTAATATTGCCAATAACTGTGATGCAGTGGACATGACTATAGAGTAAGTTTAGAGACCTTTTCAATTGGGCGAGGTGTTACCACTTCTGCAGTATATGTACAATATCAAACCCTATTATAATCATTAACAGGCAGAATACATTTAAAAGTCTCTTAGCAAGCTGAGAGAAACGTGATCTATTTATACAAGATGAAAATATTTATAAAAAAGTCATTTATCAGAGCTAAACAGGCTAAAAACCATTATCTATTTCCTACAAAATTACTTAACCCTTTTACCCCCAGGCTCTTTGGAAATTTCCAACCCTTAATCCCCAAGGGGTTATTTTTTCCCCAGCACATTTTGCAGTATATTTTTTCTAAATTGCTCTAACAGGCTTAATTTTTGTCATAGAGAGGTCAGGTTGGTCTCATTCTCTTGGAAAATTCCTGAATTTTTTAAAAAAATTATCAAAAATATGAAAAAAAAAATGTTATAGCATTTTTTTGCAAGGACGTACCGGTACGTCCATGGGGGTAAAGGGATGAGTTTTGTGAAACGTACCAGTACGTCCTTTGGGGGTAAAAGGGTTAACAATGTTATGAAAATACCTACTAAGCCCTAAAAATCACATAAAATTCGAATACGCCTGAGGAACAGAGTGCCAGGATGTCTACTTAATATGGATTGCATGAAATCACTATAGGCACTTTGAGTTGAATATAACTAATGAGACTAATTTTTTTATCGGTAACTAACTACGATGGCAACAAAACCTAAACAAGTATTACAGAAATTCTATGGAAAGTCTTCCTTCTAAAAATAATGACTTCCCTAATCCTTGTATTTTATGATGCTTAAATGTTAACTGTTACATATTACAATATAAAGCTTTTTTTTTTCAGGTTTAAAATGTTCCATAGAGAGCTCAGACTATAAGCACTGAAGGCTTTTATACATTTTTTTGGGAACGGTCAAGTTTGACTTTACCTTTCTGCTGAAAAATGTGATCCCAACCAGCAAGACTTTAATAATATAGTAATAATGTTTTGTTAAAACCTACAATTATTGGCATTCAAGTCTCAATTCATTAAGAAAATAACTGAGCTCATATATATAATTCTATTTCAAATTATATTTTAAGTTTGAAGTGACTGTAGGAGCGTAGGACTTCGAAGTAACGGCGAAATAGGAGACACTTCTCGACGAGATTCCTGCCCTTTATGGAGACTTGAATTTGGTGGTTGTGTTATACTATTCAAATCTGCAAAAGAAAATTACAATTTTAGAGTTTTTTTCATTAACCGTTTGAAAATAATCGAAATAATCTAATCATTCCATTAATTCCTATACTAAGCTTGAATAGGTTATAGTATGAAGACTATTGAGGTCAAACATATCACACTATCTTAGCTCGTCATTTCAAAACACCGTAATAAAAACTGTGCATTAATAAATTTCTCAATAATTTGAAAACCAGAATTAACCCTTTTACCCCCCGGGCTATTTGGAAATTTCCAACCCTTAACCCCCAAGGGGTTATTTTTATCCCATCACATTTTGCAGTATACTTTTTTTAAATTGCTCTAACAGGCTTAATTTTTGTCATAGAGAGGTCAGGTTGGTCTCATTCTCTTGGAAAATGCCTGAATTTTCTCAAAAAATTATCAAAAATATGAATAAAAAATTTTTTATAGCATTTTTTTGCAAGGACGTACCGGTACGTCCATGGGGGTAAAGGGATGGCTTTTGTGAAACGTACCAGTACGTCCTTTGGGGGTAAAAGGGTTAAGAAATCTGACAAAGTAAACAGTGACATGTAATCTGCTTAACTGTTACTGTTCATTTGCTTTTTATACAACTACAACAACAACAACAACAAATGCAGTCATTTCTAGTCCACCGCAGGACATAGGCTTCAGTCATGTCAATTCATGTCTGGGATTTGGCCAGTTTTTCATCACCATGCTGGCCAGAGGGGATTGGTGATGGTGGGATATTTTCATTTGATCGCTCACAGCAAACCAATCTAACATGGGTGGCCTTGACTATAGTCCATTTCTTTTATCGAGGCAGATTTGTACCGACTCGCAGCGGTGCCCTTTTAGCTCGGAAAATTTTCCTGATCGCTGATTGGTTAGAATTATCTCGTCCAACCAATCAGCGATCAGGAAACTTTTCCGAGCTAAAAGGGCACCGCTGCGAGTCGGTGCAAATCTGCATCGCTAAAAGAAATTGACTATAGTACAGCTTTGATGATCATGGCAATACGCCAACCCTTTCACAACATTAAGGTATCCCCACTCAGAAAGGGCTTTTAATACAATCATGGGCTAAAAAATTCTTTTCATAATCTCATTATTCTTAACCCTTTTACCCCCAAAGGACGTACTGGTACGTTTCACAAAGCTCATCCCTTTACCCCCATGGACGTACCAGTACGTCCTTGCGAAAAAATGCTATAAAATTTTTTTTTTAATATTTTTGATAATTTTTTGAAAAAATTCAGGTATTTTCCAAGTGAATGAGACTAACCTGACCTCTCTATGACAAAAAATAAGGCTGTTAGAGCAATTTAAAAAAAATATACTGCAAAATGTGCTGGGGAAAAAATAACCCCTTGGGGGTTAAGGGTTGGAAATTTCCAAAAAGCCTGGGGGTAAAAGGGTTAATATATAATTCTTTCACCACAAACCAATTGCTTTACATTGGACTGAATTGGGGAAGCAGAAATACCCACATACTAGAAGTGCACCAAAGTTCAGTTTCCTAATATCCAAGTATGTACAGTATTTGGTTCCTTGAGCACCGCTGGTGTGAAACTGGACCTTCTCCATCATTAGAAATGAAACAGCTAATGACATTAACCAACTATATTACAGTAGATATGGAAATTTATTATCATTATTATTATTATTAGTATTATTAATAGCTAAGATACAACCCTTGATGGAAAAGCAGGATGTTGTAACCCCAGGGGATCCAAGAGGGAAAAATAGCCCACTGAGGAAAAGGAAATAACAACATAAACTATATGAAAAGCAATGAATAAAGAATGTAAAATATCTTAAGATCAGTAGCAATAAAATAAATGTCACATGAAGAGAGACTCATGTCAGTCTTTTCAAGATAAAAACATTCGCTACAAGTTTGGCCTTCTGAAGTTTCACCGATTCAACTGCCTGATTAGGAAGGTCATTCCACAATCTGGTCAGAGCTGGAATAAAACTTCCATGGACTGTGTAGTAGTGATCATTCAATTGGAGTGGCAAAAGTGACGGACAGCCAAGAGCACCGCCAGCAAAAGTGACGGACAGCCAAGAGCACCGCCAGCAAAGGTGACGGACAGCCAAGAGCACCGCCAGCAAAAGTGACGGACAGCCAAGAGCACCGCCAGCAAAGGTGACGGACAGCCAAGAGCACCGCCAGCAAAAGTGACGGACAGCCAAGAGCACCGCCAGCAAAAGTGACGGACAGCCAAGAGCACCGCCAGCAAAAGTGACGGACAGCCAAGAGCACCGCCAGCAAAAGTGACGGACAGCCAAGAGCACCGCCAGCAAAAGTGACGGACAGCCAAGAGCACCGCCAGCAAAAGTGACGGACAGCCAAGAGCACCGCCAGCAAAAGTGACGGACAGCCAAGAGCACCGCCAGCAAAAGTGACGGACAGCCAAGAGCACCGCCAGCAAAAGTGACGGACAGCCAAGAGCACCGCCAGCAAAAGTGACGGACAGCCAAGAGCACCACCAGCAATTCGCGGTCAAAGGTAGAGTAGCCAGATTACCCCTTGGACGGTTTTCTACTGAAGAAGGCCAATGGGCATGGCGAGCCATTGACCACCTGCTCAAGGACTGCCCTACTAGCGACATCGCTGGCATCGGTGGAGAGAAGGAGAGGTGCAAGTGGCATGGGAAAAGTGAGAGCAGCAGCAGTTAATAGGACATTCTTTGCGTTGCAGAAGGCTGCTTCTTGAAGACGACCCCACTTCAGGTCTTTTGGCTTGCCCTAGAGGAGGCATAGAGGGGGGCAAGAGTGGCGGCGATGGCTGGCAGAAAACTGTGATAATAGTCGATGATGTCCAAGAATTCTTGCAGTACTTTGACAGTTGAGGACGTAGGGAAGTTCTAAATGGCTGCTACCTTCTCGGGGAGGGGTGGACTCCTTCAGGAGAGATGCAGTGCCCTAAGAACGATACTTTTTTGGCGCCAAAGGTACACTTGTCGTACCGAACTACATGACTGTTTTGTTGTAGGCAGTCGAACACGATAAGTAGATTGTGGAGGATTGATTTTTATTTTAATATCACAAATTTTTAAGTAATTTCTATTTTTCCTAACATACTTACCTAGAATTACTTTCTTAAGAGTTACTGGTAACTCTTTCCCAACTAACCAGAATTTTGTGTAGTTTACCCTATTCCCGTTTTCTATGGGGGTAACCTCAGGCGGAGTGATACGTGCCCTGAGGCGACCCGGGGTCGGAGAGCGTGCTAGCTCAGGTCGTGCTCCTCAGTAAGTTTCGTCGGAAAGGTTCTCCTCAGCCCTGCAGGGCCCTTGGGGAAGAATGGGTGGGCCATAACCCGAAAGTAGTTCTAGGTAAGTATGTTAGGAAAAATACAAATTACTTAAAAATTTGTGATTTGTTCCAACACAGAGTACTTACCAAGAACTACTTTCTTAGGAGACTTAAACTTTAGGAGGTGGGAGTGTCCTGCAGGGACTAGGGACCGAAGGTTGGAAGCACGAGGGGAAAAGGAACCTAGATAGGGGACTAGGTTCCGACGACTACTACTAGAAAACTGTATGAAAATAGGGGAAACTACCCAAAAAACTATCTTAGTGTCTAAGTGGCTTACCTCTGTACAGACACTTCCGAGACGTATTCCTTGCTAAAGACGTATATCCTGGCCGCTAGGGCCTTTAGAGTCACTTCCACGCAGGGGATTAAGGGCCAGGGGAAGGATGATAAGGGGAAAGGTAAGGGATGAACATGTGTCTCTTGGCTTACCGCCCCTGGTTTCCCCGGGACCATGACCTTAAATCTTTTGAAGGGCCAAAATGACCGGGCCAAGGGCGAACCCGTCCAAGAATTTCCTAGTGCAGTCCTTCAGGTAGTACTCCGTGAACATGTACTGTCTGGACCAGGTACCCGCTTTCAGGATTTGGCCCACGGCCATGTTCTTTTCAAACGCTAGGGAGGTGCTAAGACCCCTAATATCATGAGGCCTTGGTTTGCCTGAGAGAGGGGTTCCTGAGGCATCGTAAGCCCTCTTGATCACTTGGCGTAGCCAGGAGATTGAATTCTTGGAGACTGGTTTCTTCCCATGTCCGGTCGAAACGAATAAACTCTTGATCTCAGGTCGGAGCTTGGATGTCCTTTCCAGGTATTTCCTTACTGCTCTGACCGGGCATAAGAGCAAGTCTTTAGGGTTGTCTGACCGAGGGATCGCTGGCACTCAAAAGCCCTCGAACCGAGGATCCCAACAAGTCGGGTTCTGTGTTTTGGACACAAAGCTAGGGACGAACTTAAACGAAGCCTCACGCCACCCCTTTGAGTGTGAGACTTCGTACGATAGTCCGTGTAACTCACTAACTCTCTTTGCCGAAGCCAGGGCCAAGAGGAAGACTGTTTTGAGGGTGAGTTCCTTATCCAGGATGTCCTTGAGGGGCTCGAAGGGCGGTTCTGACAGGGCTTTGAGTACTCTAGCTAGGTCCCACTGCGGTACCCTCACCTCTTGTGGGGGACATGACTGCTCAAAACTCCTGATGAGCATCGAGATGTGTCGGGAGGCTCCCAAATCAATGCCCTTTAGGAGGAACACCTGACCTAATGCTGCACGTACTCCTTTTATGGCTGGAATGGAAGAGCCCACATCGTCTCTGAGGTACACCAGGAAGTCCGCTATGTCGTGAATTGAAGCCCCCAACGGTTTGATATCCCGGGAAGTGCACCATTTTGAGAAGACTGCCCATTTTTCCTGGTAGACTGCGATTGAGGAACGCCTTAAGTAACCTAACATCCTCGCCGCGGTCCTCGATGAGTATCCATCCTTCTTCAGGAGCCGCTCGATAACCTCCATGCGTGAAGGCGGAGGGACCGAGGATTTTCGTGAAACCTTTGGAAGTGGGGCTGACGGAGGAGGTCTGGCCTGTCTGGAAGCGGCCAAGGAGGAAGAAGGGCCAGTTCTTTTAGGTCTGCAAACCACTCCCTCTCCAGCCACCAAGGCGCAACCAAAGACATCTGGAGGTTGGCTGTTGCTCTCGCTCTGTTGAGGACTTGCCTGATCATCCCGAAGGGAAGGAAGGCGTACACATCGAGGCCATCCCAAGGGTGTTGGAAGGCGTCCTCGAACGCCGCTGACGGATCTGGGACTGGAGAACAGAACACGGGGAGCTGGGCGTTCAGACGTATGGCGAAAAGGTCCACTACCGGAGAGCCCCACTTCAGTATGACTGCCCGAGCTACTCCCGGGTGTAGAGTCCACTCTGACCCTATCACCTGGCCTACTCTGCTGAGGCCGTCTGCCAGGATGTTCTTCTTTCCTGGGATGAACCTTGCTGTGATTTTGAACCCTTCTTTTGCAGCCCATTCTAGCAGTTCTGTCGATAACGTGTATAGCTCCTTCGACTTTAGACCCCCTTGCTTCTTTACGGAGGCTACCACCGTGGCGTTGTCGCACATTAACGCCACGGTGCTCCCCGGAGGAGGTGAACGAATTCCTGACTCGCCCTCAGTACGGCCATCATCTCTAGAATGTTTATGTGTCGCGTTGCTTCCTCGCGCGACCATTTTCCTTTTGTCGACTTGTCGAGTAGGTGAGCCTGGGGGGCTCACCTACTCGACAAGTCGACAAATAGCACCTCCGGAGGGTCGGGTGCGAAGGGCATCCCCTTCTCGGTGTTCGTTCTGTCGTGCCACCACTGTAGGACCACCTTCGCTTCTGGGGAGACCGGAACCACCTTGTGGGGATTTCTTCCTTGGGTCCAGTGTTCCTTCAGGTTCCATTGCACTGCCCGGAGTCTGAGTCTCCCCACTAACTTCTCTAACGACACTAGGTGGCCTAGCAACTTCTGCCAATCCTTGGCCCTCCTGGGTAGGTCCGTCAGGAAGGGTTGCAGAACTCGCTCCAGGTTTTCCAACCTCTCCAATGAGGGGAAGGCTCTCACTAATCGGGTGTCCAGGACCATCCCCAAGTAGGTCACCCTGGTGGTGGGACTCAACTGGGACTTTTCTAAGTTGACCGTGATACCCAATTCCTTGCAAAGACGGAGCAACTTTGCGCCTTGCTCCCTCAGTTCTTCCCTTGAGGCTGAAAGAAGCAACCAATCGTCCAGGTATCGGAGCAGACGGATGCCCTGCTTGTGTGCCCATACGGAGACCGTCGTGAAAACTCTGGTAAACACTTGAGGGGCTGTCGACAGTCCGAAGCAAAGGGTCTTGAATTGCAGGACTTGGGTATCCCACTTTATCCTGAGGAACTTCCTGCTGGAGGGGTGAACGGGGATTTGGAAGTAAGCGTCCTTGAGATCCAGGGATATCATGAAGTCTCCTTCTCTCAAGGCGGCCAACACTGTCCTCGCAGTGTCCATCTTGAAGTCGGTTTTTGCCACAAACTTGTTGAGGGCCGACAGGTCTATTACTGGCCTCCACACCCCTGTCGCCTTCACCAGGAAGAGCCTGCTGTAGAACCCCGGGCCGGGATCTTCGACTGGTTCCAACGCTCCCTTGGAGATCATGGACGACACCTGTTCTTGCAACGCCGCCCGTTTCAAGGGGTCCTTGGGTATCAACCACTCGGCCTGTAGGGCCGGAATGAGAGGGGGAGGTTCTGCTAGGAAGGGCAGTCTGTAACCTTCCCTCAGGACTGTCACTGTCCAGGGATCAGCATCGTAATCCCGCCATGCTTGCCAAGAGTGTTTGAGGCATCCCCATACTTGAGGCTCCTGTAGGAGTAGGGGGCCTCACCTCCTATCTCCTTCTGGAGGAGCGGCCGGACCGACCTCTCCTTGAGTTGCCGAAGGATGGTCTAAAGTTTGACTGAGGGCCCGTGTTACCCCTACGGGGAGGCCGTGTTGCTTGAAGCCAAGGGTCCGAAGAAGCCTCTCTTCTAGGTTGGGCAGGGAATGCACGGGATGAGTGAGGGACATCCACAGAGGGTCTCCTGTGTGGTGGGCGTCTCATGGGGGGAGGTCTATGCTCTCCCACGTCCTTCATTTTCCTCATCCTCTCCATCATCTCTTCCACTAGCTTGAGGGGGAAGATTGACTCGTCCCACACCGAGGTATTCCTCAACTTTCTCGCTTCCCGGTCGGGGAGTTTCCTCACTAACTTTCTGAGGACTGTATCCCTCTTCCTCAGGACCCAATTGGTGGCCCGGGAGAGAGATTGATAAGATAAAAACTTTAGGGCTTTGCCCCCTGACCTAATCAGCTTTTTCAATAAGGACTGGTTCTCTGGGAGGGAGAGATCATGTGACGACTGAAAGCCTACCAAAGTGCAGACCCACCAGTCTAACCAGGAGGACACGTAAACCAAGTCTTGAGCCATGTCCTCCATCATGGAAGTCTCCGTAGGGGAAAAGCTCACCGGGGCCGTGGACGCTCTGTCTTCAGCGGCACCCTGGTTCAACGTGGTAATGGCTGACTCCACTGCGCTGGGCCCTCCACAATGACCTTCTGGCCCGTAGACCCTCTTCTGCATCCTTAGCCCCGGGAGCAGCTTCGAGGAACTTTGGCTCCTAGGGGCGTCTGCCAGGCCGGCCAAGAATTTGTCTATGTGCTCCATACTAAGCTTGACGTCAGGAGCTAAGGGTAGAGCTAAGGAGGGCTTCTGTTGTACTGGATTCTCCACAAGCCTACTGAGTCCGAAGAGACAGGTCTGTTCCGCCGCGGGCTTGGGCTCATCTAGCCGATGGTGCCGTCTTATGAGAGCCAACACTTTCCGATAGGAGGAGATGTCATCCGATGAGCACTCTCCTCCTTCTACCAGGGCCTCTGTCACCAGTCCCTCCGCATGAGTATCTTCGGTGACGGTGGGGGGGTAACGTTGTACGGGCCTGCCCGTGGCACGGGCAGACCCGCAGAGGCGAAGGTATCCGTCATGGGATTACCTTGCCCTGCGGCGTTTCTCGTGTCCGTGGGATTATCCCGGGCCGCCGGGCGCCCTTTGTGGAGCGCCTCCCTCCGCAGGGTTGATGTAGTGGAGGCCTTTGTGGACTTAGGCGCGTTACAGGGGGCTTGGATCGACCTCCCCTGACGGGACTCTGGTCCGTAGGAGGAGAAGGAGGGGCGAGACAGTGGAGATGAGGCTCTAGGGAGCCAACCGGAAGCAGCCGCGGCTGTGGTAACCTTGAACAGCTCGCTCCGGGGCACCGTGATGTTCACCCAATCCTTCGATCTACTCCTTTTAGCCTTCTTCTTGGAGGGTCTGGACTCTTTCTTGTTTTGTCTGGAATGGGAGCGGGACTTCTTCTTTTTCCAGGACCTCTCCCGCTTCCTCTTCGTGGACTTGGTTCTGTCCTCCGATGGCAATGAATCCGAGGACGAGGATGACGAGGAGGAGGAGAGGGAATCCGCCGAATCGCCTGACACGTCCAACGCAGCAGGGGGAACTCCATGTCGAATTCCTCCTTTGGATTCCTTTAGACTCCTTGGAGTTTTAGTTTGGCCTGGAAGGTGGTGTTTGCCAGCCGTGTGTATTTTTATATGAATCTCTTGATGATGACGACCCGGACCGGACAATGAATGTAGGAATAGACTGCTGAAATAAAGAATTTTTGAACGTTGATGACCCGGCTATAAAATACGGATTTTTCTCACGACAATTGATGACGACGACCACCACCGCATAAGATTGCACGGTCGAATTGGCCGTACGATATTGTTGGCCAGTGCCAGTAGGCTACAACTTGCGCAAAGGACTGTTGCATGTGAACCAAGAGGTTCTCTTGGTTTGGTATTACTTTTTTTTGTGTTACAGAATATGATTGGTGTTTCAAAGTAATTTATTTAGTCTTAAGAGTGCTTTTGATACTGTGCGTGGACTGACGGTGTTGGGTATATTTAAAGGATATTGTTTTTTTTTTCCGATTGTTGGCGAGTTCTCGGTACCCTCACGCACCGATATCTACAGCAAATTTTGTGTATTGTTATTTTTGTCTGTTGAATTTATGATAAAATTGTGATTGTTTCTAGTTTATGGCATATGGTGGATGGTTTAGTGATAAGTGATTTGTTTTAGTGTTAAGTCAGTTTAATGATTTGTGTTCTGTTTTTGGTTGTGCTTAATATAGTTTTAAGGCTATGTTTTGTTTGTTTTTCCCTTCGTGCAATAGTCCAGTTTGAAGTAAAGTAAGGGGAAAGTTTGTGTTGTGGGATATTTTGGAAGTAAGAGTGATCAAAGGTGTGGGGGTTTGTTTTTGTTTACATCCCGCCACATAAATTTGGCGCTCGAACAGGGACTGTCGAAGGTGGAATAGAAATTGGACTGTTGAACAAGGTTATTAAAATAGGTTTAGGAATTAGATTTAAGATATTAATGGTATTGAAATGGAGGAAATGGAGGAACAGTTATATATTTTAAAGGAGGAATTGCGGTTGTCTAATGAGCGAGAGGAGAGGTTGTTAATGGAGAATGCGAGGTTAAGTTGTGAGAATGAGGAGATGCAAAGGAAACTTAGGGAACTTCAGGGAACTGTAGAGAGAGTGGAAGAGGGTGTTGAGATGAGGATGCGAGAAAATGAGAAACGAATGGAAGCTATGATAGGGCAAGTAATGGGGATGATGAAAACTGTCATGGGTGAAGGTGCAGTCGGAGGAGTAGCTTCGGCTTCGGGTGATGGGTTGATGGTGGAAGAGGATAGGGTAAGTGATAATGGGGAAGGTAGTGATAGTCATATTGAAAGAAAAGGGACTAGACATGGTAAGATTGGAACGAAGGGTGATGGGAAGACTGAGAAGAAAGGTAAAGATAATGTGAAGAAAGAAAAGAAGAAAGGTCAGGGTGTGAGTGAGGATGATCATGAATGGGTGAAGGTGGTAAATAAGAAAAAGGGTAAGAAGGGAATAGTTAAAGATAGGACTTTGAGTGTAGAATTAGATTCATTGTATTCAAATGAGGAAGAAGGCAACAAAAAGGGAGTAGGCAGTGAAGATAGTAGTGAGAATGAAGTAGAGGAAGTTTGTAAGACAGTGTTTATGAGAGAGGTACCTAGGTGCGGAAGTTTTAATGAATATAGCAGTAGGGATGTATATGACTTCTTTAAGGAATATGAAAGGTTTTGTCAGGCTAAGTATGGGGATAGTAAGAGAGTTTGGGCTAAGGAGCTAGGAGAATTTTTGTCAGGATATTTGTTGACGATGTATGGGGTGATAATGAGTGTAGGAGAGGTTGAGTATGAAAGTGTAAAGAAGAGAATAATTGAATAGGTAAAACGTATGAAGGGTACTGATAGGTATAAGCGGAAAAATTATTTTGATGAAGCACGAATGAAGGTGGGTGAAACAATCTCGATGTATGTATGTCAGTTAGAAACATTAGCTAGAAATAAGTATGGGGACGAAGGAATAAATGAAAATAAGGAACTAATGAAGAAGTTTTTGGGTACAGTACCAGAGAGTGTGTGTGAGTTTATTAATTTGAAACAGAAGGAGAAAATGAGGTGGACTAGAGAGAGATTGACTTGGGATGATATTTTAGAGATAGTTGAGGATTACGAGTTGGATAGGTGTATGAGAGAAAGTAAATCTGTGAGTGTAAGAACTGGAATGGAGGACAGTGTGCCAGAATTTGGTAGTTTTAGAGATGCTGTTACGAGAGGGCCGATGAGGGTAGCTGATAGTGTAGTAGATAGAAGTGTTAGGGTGAGTAATGTAGGAATACCCATGCCGAGAAATGAAGGGTTTAGACAGGGAAATCAAGTCTGGAGAGATAGAAGTGCTAGTACGCAGCAAGTTAGGTTAGGTAGTGGTATCCGTGAAGAGAGGTGTTATAGGTGTGGGAAGGTAGGACATAAAAAGAACGAGTGTAGATGGGCATTAGGAGCATGTTTCGGGTGTGGAAAGACAGGGCATTGTATTAGCGACTGTAAGAAAGAGAAAGTGGTTAAGTGTTATCGGTGTGGTATGACTGGGCACATAGCGAGTGGATGCCGTAGTAATCGTATGAATGTGATTTGTGGTAAGGATGGTCATTATGCTAGAATGTGCAAGGAGCCGTGGGGTAAGTGTACTGAATGTGGTGCAGATGGGCATGTAGCTAGGGTTTGTAGAAAGAATTGATTGAATTGAATATAGGATTTAGGCATTAAGCCAAGCACTGGCGCATCAAAGGCCATTCAGCGCTATATAACGAAAATCATTCAATCATATCTGTACACTCACACCATTTAGTATCATTTTAACCTTTAATACAAATCATAACACTTTCATACAATAAAATCTAGATGTGAAATAAATAGGGATTAAAAGGGTAAAATAAATAAATAAATTAATAAAATCAATTATAGCTCGTAATATAACCCAATACTTTGTATAAATTTTCTGAAGTTCAGGGTATTACAGTTTTCCCCCAGTATATCTCTTAAAAGTTTGTCCTGGAGTAAATGTGTCCTCCTCTGAAGATTAAAAACAGGACAATCGACTAAAATATGTTTAACATCCATTGTCACTTGATAGGTATTACAAAGAGGGGCCTGTCTCCCTTCCCCACTCTTCATTAAATAATTGTGCGTTGCATGTGTATGGCCAATACGCAGCCTAGTTAAAATAATGGTATCCCTTCTACTTGTAGAATTACAAGATGACCATTTATCCACCAATGGGTGGATTTGTTTCAATTTTGTATTGGTGGTCAGTTCAGACCATCGAGCTTGCCACTTATTTTTACAGTAAAGATGAATCTCACTTTTAAGATCTTTGTAAGGAATACTCAAGGGGGATGGATTACTTAGCCCTGAAGCTTCCTTTGCTGCCTTATCTACTTGTTCATTTCCATCCACCTCAACATGGGCAGGGACCCAACAGAAGTGAACACTGATACTCTTACTAGACTGCAGAAGTACTAACCAGTCCTGCACCTCTTGTACTAGATGATGGCCTGGCATAATTTGTTTTAATGATAGTAAAACACTATTGGAATCCGTAAAAATTGTATAAAAACTATTTTGGTTGCCATTTTTAAAAATATGTTGGACTGCGAGAATTATTGCGTACAGCTCAGCAGTAAAAATTGAACAAGAGGATGGGAGTTTCCTTCTAATAACAATATCCCCCACCACAGCTGCACTTCCAACTCCTGCAGCCGATTTGGAGCCATATGTAAAAACATGTTTCCCATGATGTTGAGCAGCATGATTTAAAAACTCACTTTTCATTACCCTACTCGGTAAGGTATTTTTCCCTCCTGCCGTAAAACATACTTTAACCCTTTTACCCCCAAAGGACGTACTGGTACGTTTCACAAAACCCATCCCTTTACCCCCATGGACGTACCGGTACGTCCTTGCAAAAAAATGCTATAAAAATTTATTTTTTCATATTTTTGATAATTTTTTGAGAAAATTCGGGCATTTTCCAAGAGAATGAGACCAACCCGACCTCTCTATGACAAAAATTAAGGCTGTTAGAGCAATTTAAAAGAAATATACTGCAAAATGTGCTGGGGAAAAAATAACCCCTTGGGGGTTAAGGGTTGGAAATTTCCAAAGAGCCTGGGGGTAAAAGGGTTAACAGGTGGATTACACCAAGGAGGAGACTTGGGATATCCTACCTCTGCTATCTGTGCTGTTAACAAGCCTACTTCTCTAGCATCATTTTTCAGCTGTACTTCCAAAGGCTTAAGCACTCTAGATCTGTTAGGAGCCCGATCTAAAGGCGCCCTAACATATTTACAGTTAGAATTGTTTCTCACAGCAAGGGACCTAGCTAAAAACCTCAAACTCAACTCCTCTCTGCGAATGGAAAGGGGAGGTATGCCAGAATCAACATAGAGACTGTCAATGGGAGATGTTCTGTAAGCACCTGTGCAGATGCAAAGCCCAGCATTGTGAACAATATCAAGTTTTCCAAGTAAAGTCTTTGTAGCTGACCCATATATTTGGCATGCATAGTCTAACTTGCTCAGACACAAAGATGTATAAATTCTAAGCAAAGTTGTTCTATCAGCACCCCAATCAAAATGCGATACCACTTTCAGAATGTTCAGTGACTTCTTAACCCTGATAGATAGGTCATTTATATGGGGACCAAA
The DNA here is from genome assembly GCF_036898095.1 of Palaemon carinicauda. NCBI lineage: Eukaryota > Metazoa > Arthropoda > Malacostraca > Decapoda > Palaemonidae > Palaemon > Palaemon carinicauda. The sequence continues at coordinate 97,013 of NW_027170053.1, read as the reverse complement.
TGTCATTTTCTTGTCGAAAATGACTCCAAGAAACTTGACACTATCCTCATATGGCAAAATACAATCATTTAAGAAAAGGGTGGGGATCTCTTCCCTTTTACGAGTACGAGTAAAGCGAATGGCTTTGGTCTTCTGAGGAGAAAACATGAATCCACGAGAATTTGCCCATGCGGAAGCAGCATTTATTGCAATTTGAAGATTTTGGCATGCTTGTAGTGCAGATGATCCACTACAATAAATTGCAAAGTCATCGACAAATAGTGATCCTTGTATGCCAGGAGGTATGTGACTAATGAGACTATTAATAGCAACAGCAAACAAGGTCACACTCAATATTATTATTATTATTATTATTACTTGCTAAGCTACAACCCTAGTTGGAAAAGCAGGATGCTATAGGCCCAGAGGCCCCAACAGGGAAAGTAGCTCAGTGAGGAAAGGAAACAAGGAAAATAAAATATTTCAGAAAGAGTAACAACACTGAAATAAATATTCCCTGTATAAACTATAAAAACTTTAACAAAACAATAGGAAAAGAAATAAGATAGAAGAGTGTGCTTGAGTGTACCCTCAAGCAAGAGGGGGACACCTTCTTCTTGCATGTAGGATGAAGATAGTTCTGACCCTACTCTCACTTTAATTGAGCGGTTTGATAAAAATTCTTCAATAAAAGAGAACATATGTCCTCCTATACCCCACGAGGCCAATTGCTTTAAAATACCACCCCTCCAGGTGGTGTCATATGCCTTTTCGAGGTCAAAAAAGACACCCACCACCTGGTTTTGGTTAGAAAAAGCAATTGAAATTTCCCTTGATAACATCAGCAAAGGGTCTAGAGTACTTCGGTTCTTCCTAAAACCAAACTGTCTGTTGGATAAAAGATTTTTTGATTCTAGATACCACACAAGTCTGTTGTTGATCATTCTCTCAAATAGTTTGCATATGCAACTGGTCAAGGATATGGGCCTATAACTAGATGGTAGTTCTGGGTCTTTACCAGACTTGTGGCCTGGAATTACAATTGAAGTATGCCAGGAATCAGGAGATGTATGGGAAGCCCATAGACCATTAAAGGTTTCTAATAAAAATTCCTTGGTATCCACTGGAAGATGTGATATCATTTCATACCGGATGCCATCCTCACCTGGGGCAGTTAAAGAAGAGCTAAAGATAGCATTTTGCATCTCCTCCATACTAAAAGGCAGGTTAAAAGCTTCAGTATTTGAAGAAGCAGGAGGAACAACAAATGTTGATGCTCTAATTTGTTGAAATGCTGGGGAATAGTTGTCAGCACTCGATACATGGGCAAAGTGCTTAGCAAGAACCTCTGTTACATCATTGGGGTCAGATATATATCTATTATTTTCCCTTAATATTGGTAGAGGCTTAGGGACGAATTTACCTTGAAGTTTTATAATCTTGTCCAATATTTCCTTTGAAGACGTTTTGGTATTAATATTCGATATATATTTCTTCCAAGATGCTCTCTTTGCTTTTTTAAAAATTCTTTTTTGTTTGGCACAGGCTCTGAGATATGCTATTTTATCTGCTAAATAGTTTGTTCTCAAGTATCTTCTGAAGCAAGTTCGGGTCACTTTTCTTGCGTTGGCACATTCTTTACTCCACCAAGGAACTACAGAGCAATGAGGTAAACTGCATGTTTTAGGTATAAACTTGCTCGCATTATCATCAATAATATTTTCAAGATGTTGATAGGCATGCACTGGAGATATAAATTCATCATACTCTTTATCGGTGTGTGAACAGTTTTCATAAGATGCCCAGTCTGCCTCATCTATCTTCCATTTTGGTGGACACTGAGAAGGAAGATTATGGACATAATTTAACATTATTGGCCAATGGTCACTGCCATGTAGGTGTTCATTTACTGACCAAAGGTAGTCCAATCGAATGGATGAGGAACAGATTGACAAATCAATGGCTGATGTAGAGTTGTGGAATACATCATACCTAGTTGGAGAACCATCATTCATTAGTATTACATCATTGTTGTCGATTAATTCTTCAACAAGATTACCCCATCTATCGCACACATTTCCACCCCATAAAGTATGCTTTGCATTAAAATCACCCATTAAAATAAAAGGGGCAGGAAGCTGATTGATCAGGTCTTGGAGGTCAGAAAGTCTAAGCCTTCTTGGATTACCAGCATGATCTAAGAGGAAAAGTTCTAAGGATGGTTCAATATATAGCGAGCACAAAGTAATTTTTTTTCCGATATGAGTTCTAACTGCACATGCCTGTAGTGGTGTATTGAGTGGGATTGTCTCAAATTTTACAGATTTGTGAATAATAAAACCTGTACCACCTTGAGCTCTTGCAGCTTGCAAAGGAGGGGATCTACAAAAATGATAATTGAGTCCAGGATTAAATGGTTTGTCACTGATCTTGGTTTCCTGTAGGCAAATTACCTTCATGTCTGAGTCCCTGGTTAAAGTTTTTATTTGCTCAATGCTAGTACTTAGACCTCTGCAATTCCACTGGATGATAGACATTATCTTTTGTTATTATTTTTCTTTGTCTCATTTGTCTTTTGGGACTTTTCAGATGAAGCCATGTAAGGCCTGGAGATGGAAGGCTTTACTAGCCCCCCACTCTTCTTTTCTTTCTTTCTAGGATCTTTATAAGAGTCAACCTTAGGATCATGAGCAGTAGGGCACTTACCTGACTTAGATGAAGGTGAGGATGATGGGGACCTTTTCCTCTTTGGAAGATCTTGTTTTCCAATCTCCATCAAATCAGGTAGAGATTCTGCCTGAGACAATCCATTTAAGGTGGTGGAAGCCACATTGGCTTCCTTGGAGGATTGTGCTAGAACTTCAACAGTTCGAGCACTTAACCCAGAAGGCTGGGTTACTACCTCTAGGGGAGATGCTCCTATCGGTGACAATACTTTTGGTGTGTTGGAAACCATATTGACCTCTTTGGAGGTTTGTGCTCTGGCTTTTATAGGCTGAGCACTTGACCCAGATGGCTGGGCTACTACCACTAAGGGAGATGCACCTGACGGGCCAGGTGCTGCCACTAGTCCCCCTGTGGTAGTGGATTATAATCTTTTGTTGGCATCTTAACCGCGCGAGCAAAATTAAGTTGCCGATTGAGTAAATGCTTTGCATAACCTACACTTATATGTTCAGCATTTGCTTTCAAGATTGCAGCTTCTTTCTTGTATTCTCTACATCTTTTATCATTTGATTTATGATGATCTTTACAGTTTGCACAGGTTGTATCTCTGTTGCATTGGCCATGTTCTAACAAAAAACAGTTAATACAGATCTTCGTATTATTGCAGTACCGGGAAGGGTGACCGTACTTGAAACAATTAAAGCATTGTAAAGGCCTAGGTTTATATTCTCGAACACGTACTCTTTCATTCTCAATAATTATATGATCTGGTATAACAGGGGTTTCAAATGTTAAAACTACCATGCTTGTTTGAGGGATCTTTCTTACTTTCCAAACATTAGCAGGGCACATGTCCAGAATTTCTGGTTCTGAAAATTCATATAGATCTTTATCAAAAACTACTCCTTTACCATAGCTGAAGCTCATATGTGGTTTAATATCCTTAATAGGATCAATTTCTGCAATCTTCTTGCCACAAAGCATGTGAGCTTGAGTATCTGATTTTGCATTAATCAAAACAGATTGCTTACCGTATCTACTAATATCCTTACTTTTAATTAAACCAACTTTTTTTTTGTATAAATTTACTAATCTTATAATAGTTATAATTATCTATCTTCCCAGATGCAATTATCCATGTTGGGGGCTTGGGGGTTCTTACTTCTGGAAGTCTATGCTCTATTTCTTTTTCCATCCATTCTTCTGGTTTATATACCTCTAGGTGTCTTGGTGCTTTATCACATAGAGCCCCAGAAATCAAACAATTGTCAATTTTTATGCTCTCTAAATTTTTATTTGCTTCTAAAGCAATCTCAAAACTTGAAAATGATACCCAAGCTTCCCAAAAGCCTTTACTACCATTAAGCTCCATTAAAATTTCTTTGATTGCCCCAAATCTACAGAAGGCTTCATAAATTATGTCATAGCTACAACCAATTGGTATGTTTTTTAAGTGGAGAATTTTCAGATTTTTTGTTGGATCTGGTAATGAGCCAGAACCAGAGAGTAAAGTATTACTGTTATTACAAGAATCATTTTCCACCAGTGCCGATAAATTGTCTTTAACTACACTGGTCAGAGAAGTATTGTTGGAGTCCTTTTTATTGCCGAGGTTGTCAACAGAGCTTTCCCTATTTAAACAAGCAGAAGTCGTCAACGGTGTCTGGGGTTCGCCATTTGATCCAGGGGTACGGGGAATATTAAGTTTACTCATTAATTATTTTTTTAGGGGGAGGGAAGGGGTCATAATAACAATGAAAAAAAAAAAACAATGGAAAAAAATAAAGTTTAAGGGAGAGAAAAAATTAAGACTGTCTGAAATTCCAAAGAAGACACCGTTAGCCTTTCCTGGAATTAATTTCTCCACCAATGACACCTGTGAAAGCTGCTTACCAAATGTCCACTCCCTACCCTACCACAAAGGGATGGTACCACTATGATTAGAGTGGCTCAAGTGTATGCCAAACCCGCTTGATGGGACTGAGAGCAATTCAAGAATACAATCATCCCCACTCTAATCATAGTGGCAGGCAAACCGGACAGAATGCCGTGAGTCCTATCTCTATGAAATCGCCAACCCCTGGAATCCGAAGGCCAAATTTCCTACGAGATAGTTCCGCGTGCCAGTATGGGAATACTGACACTCCTAGGTGTCCAAACATTTTCAGGCAGTTGGCAAGACCACCACAGCTCCCACAATTGATTTTGAAATAAAAACCGATCATGGATACAATGTCCCCTCTAAAAAACCTGGACAGTGAAATGGGTAAGAGAGTTTTGACAGCAAGGTTGGAGACAGCTGATAATTATGAAGGAGGAATAAGCAATAAGAGGTAATAGAAAAAGAATGAGAGAAATTTAGAGTCAAACTGAGGAAAAGAAATTCCCCAGTTCGAGAGCCCTCTTGCCCGTCACAAGCCTTCAGCACGAGAATGATATGCCGTGCTGAAGCCTGATGACTTCATCAAGGCATTCTCTCGTTAAGAGGGCGTTGACGATAGACAGAGGATCGGAAGAAGAGGCCTTGGGATTTTCTCTCTTCAAAGAAGCCTTTGAAGGAGAAATATCCCTTTTGGACTTCTTCCAGCGCCGGGCAAACTTCTCCCACTGGGAGGTAGACCACTCCCTACACTCACCGCATACATTACCCCTATCACACCGTTGGCCCCTACAATGAGGACACAAGGTGTGAGGATCTGTGTCGACCGCCGACATAAAAGTCCCACAAGGGCGGTCAGGTAAACCAGGACATGTACGCATTATTAATAGAGGCCAACTTCACACACACTGTAGAAAAAGAGAAAGCAAAAACAGATTAATGGCAGTCAAGTGAGGGTGAGAACAGACACGTCTGTTCATCACCCGAGCCAAAAGCAAAGTGAAGTATTCACAGGTGTGTGCGAGGAGGGGGGGGGGGGGTTAGCAAGCTACCCCTTCCTACCACCGCTAACTAGCGGTGGGGTAGTAAAACCTCGTTAAAATTCTAATGGCTCGTCATTTCAGCTACGCCGAAGTAATAACCCATATTAAATAGCGTGGTTTGTATTTCAGTTGCGGAACAAAGATTGTTTCCTTAAATTTCTAGAAAATCCCCAGGTCATTTCCATTTTACATACCAGCCATCAAACATCAAACTAAGGACAGCGTCTTTCTCTGGTGACGAGGGGACCAAGATGAGGCCCAAGGCTCCGATTGGACTGGAAACAGCTGGACACACATCTGGGGTGCCGTGAGATGCCCATCTTCCACAAGATCTGCAAAAAGAAGAAATCAACAGTACAGAAGGTCCTTAACCTTACAAATTTAATAGGTTACATAATGCTGTTTGTGAGTGAAATGTTAAATTTTGACCTAGGGTCAGCCTAACCTGAAACCCAAGACTATGATTTTCTGATAGAAAGGTCAACAAATAGTCAGGTTTCATATGAAATAGATATCAGGTTACTAAAAATTTTGTTTCATTACAGTATTTCTTAATCTTACCATTATTATTATTACTATTATTATTATTTTTACTTGCTAAGCCACAATCCTAGTTGGAAAAGCCGGATGATACAAGCCCAGGGGCTCCAACAGATAAAACAGCTCCGTGAGGAAAGGAAACAAGGAATAATAAGATATTTTGAGGACAGTAACAATAAAATAAATACATGATAATCAGGTATGCTAACAGTCATGGCTTCTCAATCACAAGGCTCAACACTACACAATATTCCCGAAGTTTTATTCCAGCCGTGGCCAGATTGTGGAATGACCTTCCTAATCGGGCAGTTCAATCGGTGGAACTTGAGAAGTTCAAACATGCAGCGCATGTTTTCATGTTGAACAGGCTGACAGAAGTCTTTCCTCATTGTTTATTTAAGACAGATCTAATTTAATGTTGTTACTGGTCTCAAAATATCTTATTTCAATTGTTCATTACTTCTCATATAGTTAATTTATTTCCTTACTTTCTTTTTAAACTGGAATATTTACCCACTTGGATCCCTTGGGCTTATGTCATCCTACTTTTCCAACAACAGTTGTAGCTTAGTAAATCTGAGCTCCTGTAAATAAGGCAACAGTTCTTCATACATGGGACTTGTCTGAGAATATCACAGCATTTATCAGTAGTATTCAAACTATGACAAATTCGGAGATAATTTGTATTTTTCCTAACTATACAAACTTTAGCTATTTACATGGGGTAATTACTTCGGCGTAGCTGAATGACGAGCCATAAAAGTTTTAACAGGGTTTACTACCCTGCCGCTAGTTAGGGGTAGGGAGGGGTAGCTAGCTACCCCCCCGCTCCACACACACCGGTGAATGCTTCACTTTGCTTAGAGGTAGGACTTATCTTGGGGGACAGGGCTGGCAGGCACATATGTGTAAATAGCTAAGGTTTGTATAGTTAGGAAAAATACAAATTATCTACGAATTTGTCATTTGTTCCGTAACTGAAATACAAACCACGCTATTTACATGGGATGACTTAACCCTCAGGAAGGGCGGTAAGTACCCTGCCATACTGGCTTTGGCTTGCCCGGGGACCCCAAACTCGAGTGTGTAGGAACTCAAGAAGTAAGGGGTCCCTGCTCCTCGCTGACAGCTGTGAAACTGCTGCGGCCTACGTAAGCTGTGTGTTAAGGTGAGAAGTGACTTGTCCTAGGAAGTTGACCTGGAATTCTTCAGATGGAAATCTAGGGTAGGACTCTCCCAATACCACCTCGTCAGGGTATGGGGACATGACAGTATTACATCTTAATACTAGGAACACAAGGGAGCATGGTTTACCTGCAGAGGTTCGAGGTCAGCTGTGCAGAGAACCCAGGATGCTGCTTTCTCCAAGGGAGGAGAGGATGAAGAAAAGAATAATGGCCAGGCAGATCTTTTCATTCACGCAGACTAAAACCAGGTAACAATGACCTCAACCTTCTGCTACTTGTCCAATAAGGAGCCTGAGGTTAGACCAGCTGTTGTGCAGCCACTATAGGGCCGATAGAAAACGTATCGAGTCTCCTATGTGTCACGTCTTGCAGGTAGTGGGCCGTGAAGGTGGTCTGACGCTTCCAAACCCGAGCTTGAAGGACATGCGTCACTGAATAGTTTTTCTTGAAGGCCAGGGACATAGCCACGCCCCTGACGTCATGCGCTCTAGGGCGACGTGACGGAAGAGGGTCAGGATTCAAGGCCAGATGTATTACCTTGCGAATCCAGGCCGAGATGGTATTTCTGGTGACCCTCCTCTTCGTCTCCCCAGTGCTCACAAACAAGGCTCGCACATGGGGACGAACTGCAGCTGTTCTTTTAAGATATAACCTCAGACTCCTAACTGGGCACAGTAGGAGATGGTCTGGGTTATCTGTTACAGAACGGAGACTTGAAACCCAGAAGGAGTCGAACCTTGGGTCCGGCACTCCCGAATTCTGAGTCTTGGCAACAAACTCAGGGACGAACCTGAACGTTACCTCCCCCCATCCCCTTGAATGGGCGACGTCGTACGAGAAACCATGAAGCTCACTGACTCGCTTGGCCGAGGCCAAAGCTAGCATGAAAACCGTCTTCCAGGTAAGGTGGCGAACGGAAGCCTGGCGTAATGGTTCGTAGGGAGGTCTCTTCTGAGACCTGAGGACTCGAACCACGTTTAATGGAGGAGGTCTCACTTCCGACTGAGGGCAGGTAAGATCATAACTCCGTGTGAGAAGGGAAAGTTCCTGCGAGGAAGAAATGTCCATTCCTTTAAGCCTGAAGGCAAGACTTAAGGCTGAGCGATAGCCTTTCACTGCCGAGACTGAAAGGCGCATTTCCTCCCACAGATAAACGAGGAACTCCGCTATTGCTGGTAAAGTGGCATCGAGGGGAGAGATACCGCTTCCACGACACCAACCACAGAAAACTCGCCACTTCGCCTGGAGGACTCCTGCGGATGATTTGCGCAGGTGGCCAGACATCCTGTTAGCAACTTGTTGCGAAAATCCTCTATCTGTGAGGAGAAGCTGGATAGTCTCCAGGCGTGAAATCGAAGCGAAGCCACGGCTTTGTGGTAGATGTTGGAGTGTAGTTGTTTGAGTAGCTCGTGACGTGGAGGGAGCTCCCTCGGAACCTCCGTGGGGAGTTGCAGAAGGTCCGGGAACCATTCTGCGTGATGCCATAGCGGAGCTATCAAGGTCATTGAGAGATTGACTGATGTTCTGGTCTTGTTGAGTACCCTCCTCATCAGACAGAACGGGGGAAAGGCGTACACATCGACGTTGTCCCACCGTTGTTGGAAGGTATCCTGCCAGAGAGCCTTGGGGTCCGGGACTGGGGAGCAGTACAGCGTGAGCTTGGTGTTCAGCGCCGTAGCGAACAGATCCACTGTCGGGGAACCCCACAAAGTCAGGACTTTGTTGGCTATCTGAGGATCCAAAAACCATTTGGTACTCACTATCTGTGTCGCTTTGCTCAGACTGTCGGCGAGCACATTCCTTTTGCCTGGAATGAAGTGAGCCGATAGTGAAATCGAGTGGACTTCGAACCATCTCAGGATCTCTACTGCAAGATGGGGTATCTGTTCTGAAAAGGTACCTCCCTGCTTGTTGATATAAGCCACTACCGTGGTGTTGTCGCTCATCGCCACCACAGAGTGGCCCGCCAGGACTTGGTGGAACTTCTGAAGTGCCAGGAACACGGCTTACATTTCTAGCAGGTTTATGTGAAGGTACTTTTCTGATTCTGACCACAGGCCTGAGGTCCTGTGGCTCAGAACGTGGGACCCCCCCCCCCCCCCTTTGTTTGATGCGTCCGAGAACAGCATCAAATCTGGGGGAGGGACTAGAAGATCCACTCCCTTTCGTCGGTTCTCGTCCGCCACCCACCACCAGAGATCCGTCCGTTCCGCAGGGCCCAGAGGGATCAAAGTGTCCGGGAAGTCGTGGCCTTGACTCCACCGGGACTTGAGCCGCCACTGGAGGGATCTCATTCTGAGGCGACCGTTGGGAACGAGACGGGTCAGGAAGGAGAGGTGGCTGGGAGTTCTTCTCGATTGAGGAAATGTCTCGCGACCTTCCTCAGCCTTGCTATCCTGTCATCTGATGGGAAGGCTTTGTTGAGATTGGTGTCTATGACCATGCCTAGATATACCAGTTTCTGAGAGGGCTGCAGGGAGGACTTCACGAGATTTACCACGATCCCTAGATCCTGGCAAACTTCGAGGAGCTTGTCTCGGTGGCGAAGAAGGGTTGCCTCTGAGTCCGCTAGGATCAGCCAGTCGTCCAGATAACGAAGGAGACGGATGCCGATCCTGTGAGCCCACGAAGAGATGAGGGTAAATACTCTGGTGAACACCTGAGGGGCTGTGGAGAGACTGAAGCACAGCACCTTGAACTGGTAGATCTTGTTGTCTAGGCAAAATCTTAGGTACTTCCTTGAAGACGGATGGATTGGGATCTGGAAGTACGCGTCTTTCAGGTCCAGTGTACACATGAAGTCTAGTGGTCTCACCGCAAGTCTGACCGTATCTACCGTCTCCATGCTGAACGGAGTCTGCTTGACAAACCCGTTCAGGGTTGAGAGGTCGATGACTGGTCTCCAGCCTCCAGACGCCTTTCTCACAAGAAAGATTCGACTGTAGAAGCCTGGGGACCCGTCTACAACCTCCTGGAGTGCGTCCTTCTTCAACATGGCAAAAGAGCTCAACGATACTGGATTCGCTGTTAGGGGAGGTAGAGAGGCTGTGAACGGGACGCGATAACCTAAAGTTATCACGGAGATCGTCCAGGCTTCTGCCCCGAGTTGCTGCCACCTTGTCGCGCAACTCTGTAGGCATCCCCCCACTGGTGGACATGCAGGGGGATTGCCAACCCTAGCGTTTTCGGCCTCGGCTGTTACCTCTAGGGTTCTTGCCTCCCCTGAGGACTTCTTGCTGCTCCTGCTCTTGGCAGGAAAGGGCTTAGACACCTTTGGCTTCGCTGCAGTAGTCTTCTTCGTGTCCTTAGCTGGACGGGGCTGCTGGACCGCTGGAGGTTCGTAGGGCCTCGATGTCAGGGCCCTGTGGATGAGGGAATCCTGGTTGGATTTCCTCCACCTCTCAGTGGTGAGCTCTACGTCCTTAGGCTCAAACAGACTCTTACCAAACACAGAAGAGTGTCTGAGCCTGCTAACCTCCGAACTGGGGACCTTCTGGTGGAACCTCTCGGCCACAGCGTCCTGACGTTTGAGAACCGTATTGGCCCACAAGCTCGAGACTTGGTGGGCCAGAAACTCAATGGTCCGTGTGCCCAAGAGTAAGAAAGTCTCCAGCGCCTTCCTGGTGCTTTCTTTGGAGAGGTCCTCGGACTGCACCAGGAAGCCCAGAGACCCCAGCCATATGTCGAGCTACGAAGTTGCCTCGATGGCACACTTGGTGACCTTCTCCTGGCTCAAGATCTCAGTGGCTGAAAAGGACACGTGCCAGTTGGAGAGTCTCTCAAGAGGGACTCCTCCTGTGAGTTCTTCCACAGTGTGGTGCAACGGAAGACTCAGACAAGACTCCTCAAGGATCTCGAAGTACCTCCTCTGATGGACTCGAGGAGGAGGAAGGAGCTTGTTACCGGCACTCGATCTGCTGGAGGAGGCAAGCTCAGAGAGCTGGCCCTCGACCTTGTCCCTGGCACTCTTCATCCCCTGAGACCCGGGCAAAGTTGCACTGGCCTTAGAGGGTTTCTGGGTGCCATAGACGCAGTCCAGGACCGTGTCCTTACCTTCACAAGAGGGAATCTCAGGGTCTGGGATCCCATTGAGGTTCCTCATGAGGGTCAGGACTTGCCAGAAAGCTTGTTCTGACTCCTGGTGCTCTCCTCCTGAAGGACTGGCAGCGATGTCTCCCATCCCCAGTGGCTCTTCCTGGGGGGACACGTGGACATCCTTGGCGGCTCTAGACGGTTCCTGCCTGATCCTTGCTGACGATTTGGGAATCGTCTTAGAGTCCTTAGGGTCCCTCCTGGGCAGGATACAGGACTCGAGCAACGAAGGGGGCAGGCTCTTCTCCACCCCTGGACGAGACGATTTCTCAGGGAGAGGTGGCGCTTCCCCCATTGGTGCGATGGGGGAATGGTCCGGCTTATCCGACTCTCCTGAGGATGGGTAGTCCTCATCCGCAGGGGAGGGAGAGAAAGTCTGGGGGGGAGAAGGAGCCTTGCGCAAGGACCTGTGAGGAGACAATATAGGCCTCGTAGGAGTTTCCACGGGAGAGACTCCTCTCTTCCTCTTCAGGGGGATGGAAGCTGCCGCTGGTTTGTGACCCCATCAGAGAGGGCGGGCTTAATCACCTGCACAAGAGCTCTGTGTCCAGGAGAACAGGGCGAGGGCGCGTGAGCGCTGGTGCAGGATCGCGTGCGGCAGGGATGGCGCGTTGGCGCTGGTACGATAGGACCGGCATGCTCGCCTGTGGGCGCGCTAGGCGCGCATCAGGATGTGGTTGCACTGGGGTGCGCTGCTGCGGCGGCTGCGCAGGGCGCGCGGTTGGATGAGGGCGCACAGGTGTGCGCTGGAGCGTTACATTAGGCGCCTTGAGGACAGGAACGGGGCGTGTGACAGGAACAGGGTGCGTAACTGGGGCGTCACGAGCGGTTGCAGCGCATGCTGGTCTGGAAGGAGAGCCCAGGGGCGGCCGTGAGCTCCCGTGCGCTAGCTTGGGAGCCTCCTGGGCGACGCGCTGAGATGTTGAAGCACGTTGGTGAGCGCTAGATTTGGAACCGCGCGTCTCTCCAGACGGGCGCAACGAGTCCGGAGGAACCTGTGGGCGCCTGTCCGCCAGCGAAGGAGCCTCCTGGACTGCGCGCGATGAGGCAGGAACCGGGGGACGCTGGGGCACCGGTGGGCGCGTGAGTGCAGGTGGCCGCGTGTGCGCAGTTGAGCGCTGGCACGCTGTAACAGGAACTGCTGGAGGGCGCAGAAGGGCGTGGGCGCGCAGGGGAACCCTGATGCGTGGCAGGAACGGTGGAGCGAACGCGCGAGGGTGAGCGCCGTGGCGCTAAGTCAGGAACAGCAGCAACGGCAGGCACAGCAGCGACAGCAGCAGGAGAGCGCACAGGAAGAACCTGGCGCTTGAGGGCGAGAGGAGTGGTTTTGGGCTCAAGACCCTTCAGCCCCGAAAGGCCCGGAGACTGCGCAGTGGCAGGATCAGGTGGCGCGTCACGTGCATCAGGAACACTAGATGTAGAAGGTCTGGGAGACTGGTCACTGTGTCCCGAAGGACGACCATCATCCGAAGGTGATCGCAAACGATCCCCGGAGAGGTCTAGGGTGGTAGCTGGCAGGATCGGTGAACGGCGAGTCGTCTCCTCCACAGAGGACTGTGCTGACGACGAGCCGAAGAGGCGCCTCTTAACCCCCTTGTAAGGGGAAGGAAGGCCTCTACGGCGAAGGGGAGGATGAGCCTTCCGCCTTATACGCCCACGAGGGGCCGTGGGATCAGCAAGCTGACCATCAAGGGGCCTCCGAAGAGGAGTCTCTGTAAGTGAACTCCCCCGAGGGGGAGAATCACCGGCAGGAGAGACCGTGGGACTTAGATCCTCCCTCGAAGGGTGTTCGGAGGGGGAATCTAAGCCGTCAGCTACCTCAGCCACAGGAACGGGGGTTTGACTTGACCCACGAGATGACTCCGTCACAACAACGTCAACCACAGACAGAGGATCTATCCCTGCTGTAGTTGGCGATTGTTTGACGGCTGCACCCAGTTTGATCATGTCAAACAGGGCTTCCTTCGAGGGCGAACCCTGCAGCCCCAAGGAAGCCCAAAGCTGAAACAAATCATGATTAGACATTAAATCCTCCTCCGGGGGAAGAAGGGGCAGCCGCCTCGCTATGGGAGGCAACTACCTCTCCCACACCCCGGGATCGGTCAACAGCACAGCGGTCTACGCAACCACTCGCCGGCCTCTCGGAAGAGACCGTTCGAGGGGGAGCTTCAGAGGAGGAAAGGGCAACGGAAGAAGAAGTCCTGGAATTTTCTCTCTTCAGAGAAGCTTCTGAAGGAGAAAGATCCCTTTTGGCCTTCTTCTTCCGGCACCGGGCAAACCTCTCCCACTGGGAGGTAGACCAATCCCTACATTCAATACATACATTATCACTATAACACCGCTGGCCCCTACAGTGAGGACATAAGGTGTGGGGATCGGTGTCGACTGCCGAAATAAAGGTCCCATAAGGGCGGCCGGGAAGTCCAGGGCAAGTACGCAAGTACGCATTGTCAGTAGAGGCCAACTTCAAGCACACTGCAAAAGAGAAAAAGCAAAAACAGATTAACATGGCAGTCAAAGCGAGGGAGAGCGCACACAGGTCTGTTCTCTTCCCGAGCCAAAAGTAAAGTGAAGCATTCACCGGTGTGTGTGAGGGGGGGGGGGTAGCTAGCTACCCCTCCCTACCTCCCGCTAACTAGCGGTGGGGTAGTAAACCCTCGTTAAAACTTTTATGGCTCGTCATTCAGCTACGCCGAAGTAATTACCCCATGTAAATAGCGTGGTTTGTATTTCAGTTACGGAGCAAAGGAGTTTTGGTTTCAAATATACTGCGGAACTCTCTACTCCTCTGGAATATCTTTTCATTGCCATCTATAGTCGCAGCAGATTCAGGGCGAAATAAGACCATCCCCCTGATGACGTCATAGCAAATCAGATATTCTCCCATATTAACAGCGGTCACAACACAAAATAAGTTAGTATAGTCTGAAATTTGTAAGGAGATTTATTATGCAGTCTCAGAATGAAGTGCATGTCCTAATTAAATGTACAATGTCACGATCGAAGAGGCAGCAATTTAGTAATCTTAATTATACGAACATGGAAGCACTGTTTGGAGAAGAAAATCACGTAATTGACCTGTGCCAGTATATATTTGAAGTATTAAAGATTTATAATTAAATATTTGTTTTGTTTTGGTATTGATGTACGACGGTTTTGTTGTGATGGTTGATTAATAGCCTTATATTTCTTTATGGAAGAAAATAATTTAATTTTTCTGGACAAAATATTTTATAATGTAATGGGGGAAGGTGTATAATTGTTACAGAATAAAACCCACTGTTTTGTGCAAACCAAATACAAATATTGTACTACAATGTATATAAAGTTTCGTCAATACAGAATAAATAAATAAAAACTAAGCAGAGGGTACATATGGTGATTGATCGTAATTTGAAATACCACGATCAGGTGCGACCTAGTCAGAGTAAGAAGGCGCTGGCAACAAAGATTTGGTTTCCTTTTCAGCCAAGGCATAATAATAAGTTGAATTCTGTAATCTATCCTCATATCTGTGATAATCAGGACCTTCTGCGTAATCCCATCAAAATTCCCTTTGTCTCTGACGCTGACGAAGAGCTTGTTGGACAAGACAAGAAGTAGGAGCGTCAACTCTAGGAAAAGGAGTACTGGGTATATGGTTCAGTACTCCTTAGCTAATGTGTTGGTCTAACCTGTAAAACAAGGGTAGAAGAGACTCTTTAGCTATGGTAAGCAGCTCTTCTAAGAGAAGGACACTCGTAAATCAAACCACTGTTCTCTAGTCTTGGGTAGTGCCATAGCCTCTGTACCATGGTCTTCCACTGTCTTGGGTTAGAGTTCTCTTGCTTGAGGGTACACTCGGGCACGCTATTCTATCTAATTTCTCTCTTTCTTGTTTTGTTAAAGTTTTATTAGTTTATATAGGAAATATTTATTTTTATGTTGTTGCTATTCTTAAAATATTTTATTTTTCCTTTCCTCACTGAGCTATTTTCCCTGTTGGGGCCCCTGGGCTTATAGCATCCTGCTTTTCAAACTAGGGTTGTAGCTTAGCAAGTAATAATAATAACAATAATAACAAGGATTCTTCATTAACATCTGTTGGTTTTGACCTGTGAATAACTGTGGAATGACTGTCAACCTTCTTGAAGATGGTAAAGATCTAGAAGCTGGGGAATTATTATTACGTAGCGCGATCGTATGCGTTTTAGGAATATGCAGAATGGTGGACGCGCGTTCGGTATGAGAATGCATATTGTTGGCGGTGCGTCCGATGCTGCGTCAACAAAGCAACGTAGTGTGTGTGTAAACGGAACAGGCAACTGAAAGATCTCGTCAAGCCGAGCCACAATGGAAGCGAGATAGAGACAACAGAAAAAAAGATTACAGTAAATCTTAAACTCAAGAACATCAAGTCACATCTCTTGGAAGATGAAAGATTTTAACTGAGAGAAAAGAATGACCGGAGGAAACATATGCTTCTAAACCATAAAGCAAAGAACCACCAATTTCCAGAACTACTCTCTGCAGCTACTCTTTTCAGTGGCTACTTTCCTCTTGGTAAGGGCAGCTCTTCCAGGAGAAGGTCACTCCAAAATAAAATCATTGTTCTCCAGTCTTGGATAGCGCCACAGCCACTATACCATAGTCTTCTACTGTTTTGGGGTAGAGTTCACTTGCTTGAGGGAACACTCGGGCATACTATTCTATCTTATTTTTCTTCCCCTTGTTTTGTTAAGTTTTTAAAGTTTATATAAAAAATATTTATCTTAATGTTACTGTTCTTAAAATCTTCTATTTTTCCTTTTTTCCTTTCCTCACTGGACTATTTTCCTAGCTGGGGCCAATGGGCTTACAGCATCCTGCTTTTCCAGCTAGAGTTGTAGCTTGGCAAGTAATAATAATATGCTTACCTAAAGAACAACCAGAGCAGAGACGCAATGCTAAAAGTTGGTCATCTGTACCCTCAAGTTTTCACTAATGACCGCCCTAACGTCCATATTTTTGGTTCCTTACTCATCTTTGTGGATAGTTGCATTTTTCTCGCCTTTACTGGCCTGCAAAGAAAAATATGGTTTAAAACCTGTTATAAGAATGTTGCCACAGAAGTTAACAGACACATACAGTTTAAGAAATCATATCCCTGTTAATAATGATTAAATGTTGACGATAGTTTGTAAATACATTAGAATGAAAAAAAAGATTGTAAACATTAGGATAAAAAAATCTTATTCTATATACTTTGCTCTAGTCCTCACAAAAACACTTATTATTAGAGAAAAATAAATGACACGATAATGGCATTACAATACATATTTAACCCTTTTACCCCCAAAGGACGTACTGGTACGTTTCACAAAACTCATCCCTTTACCCCAATGGACGTACCGGTACGTCCTTGCAAAAAAATGCTATAAAAATTTTTTTTTCATATTTTTTATAATTTTTTGAAAAAATTCAGGCATTTTCCAAGAGAATGAGACCAACCTGACCTCTCTATGACAAAAATTAAGGCTGTTAGAGCAATTTTAAAAAAATATACTGCAAAATGTGCTGGGGAAAAAATAACCCCTTGGGGGTTAAGGGTTGGAAATTTCCAAAGAGCCTGGGGGTAAAAGGGATAAATGCTTTTGACATCCGTGCTGCCAAAGTGGGACCATGGGAAACAGCGACAACGGAAATGTCACAGTAATAATGTCCTAATTATACATATCCAGCACACTTGATCATTGACTACAATACTTCTCCACCCATGGTAAGACCAGGGAAGACAAGGAAATTTGTTCTGATGACCTCATCTCTCCACAAAAAAAAAATTTTCCTCAGCTTTGTAAGAAAGTATAGTTGTGGTCACTACTGGGAACTATTGAGATGCAAGCTTGTCGCAAACTCCGACCGTCCACCAGGCAGACAAAACTCGGTAAAAGCTTTGTTTACGTAAAGAGGAATGAATCGGGAAGGAGAATTCTATATAGATGGAAAATTGATTTTTTATGTTCCATGTTATTTTGGTTCTTTTCTTTCCTCTATTAATGGTTTGAAAGAAGAACTTCTTATCCATATTGAAGATATTGTTGAAGTAACAGCAATATCAGACCCCTCGTCGATGACTTTGATTCAGAACAGAATATTGACAATGATAATACATGGTCAATGTTTACAATGCTAGCGCGTTGTCCTGTATATATCGAGCTAAGAGAAGGCCCACCAAAGCACCGCTTCTCAAAATACTAATCAGTTTCAACTCTCCATTCTCAAAAAAGATCCTTTCAATTGAAAGGCATCATGGCGACAAATGTTGAGGTCATGAAAAGAATATTCCAATGAAACTTACTCCCATATAAGTCGGAAAGAATAGAGTATTGGATTGGTTTCAAGGAATTCACAACATTCAAACTACAAAGAATAAATTGAAATCAGTAATGTAATCAGTTTGATCTATTTTTGTATGCTATATTGAAGTGCATTTCTTTCTGAAAATCCTTCGGTTCAACTTTATCAAAGGAGCCTTAGTATATCGGCGGCCAGTTCCTCATGAGTGCATAGAAAATGGACACCGGCTAACCTAAACTTCCCCACCCTAACCTACGGTACAATCTTTCTATCCGAAGATAGCTACCTGGACATAAGAAATGTTTATCGACTAGTAAGGCCAGGTAGTAGCAGACGATGCTTTCGAATGTGTTTATCTGGAGGTACTTATACACGAAAATACATAAAGAATGTTTGTATAGTGTTTCAATGTTCACTTATCTATTAAATATATCACTATTACGGTAGTAGACGTGTGGGTGGATGTATGATAGAGGGTATTAGAGGCCACCTGTATGTATAGTGACGGTTGACAAAGACTAGGGCTGTTTAACCCTTTTACCCCCAAAGGACGTACTGGTACGTTTCACAAATGCCATCCCTTTACCCCCATGGACGTACCGGTACGTCCTTGCAAAAAATGCTATAAAAATTTTTTTTTCATATTTTTGATAATTTTTTGAGAAAATTCAGGCATTTTCCAAGAGAATGAGATCAACCTGACCTCTTTATGACAAAAAATAAGGCTGTTAGAGCAATTAAAAAAAAATATACTGCAAAATGTACTGGGAAAAAATAACCCCTTGGGGGTTAAGGGTTGGAAATTTCCAAATAGCCTGGGGGTAAAAGGGTTAAGGGCATGGCTTGTAGGTTTGGTTAGAGGGGGTGAAATTAGTTAGTATCCCTTTTTTATGCACGTTTTGGGGAGGTGGCCACTCATATATAATGGCCCCGACCTGTATCAATAGGCCCCTATCACTGATAATCATAATAGACCTATCACTGTATCAGTTACAAATGTTGACATGCGACCTGTGGGTTTGAATGACTGCACAGACATTGAAGAAAAAAAATTCTCATTCCTACACATTATTATTATTATTACTTGCTAAGCTACACCCCTAGTTGGAAATGCAGGATGCTAAAAGCTTAGGGGCTCCAATATTGAAAATAGCCCAGTGAGGATAGGGAGCAAGGAAAAATAGAATATTTTGAGAACAGTAACATTAAGATAAATATCTCCTATATCGCCTATATAAACAAAACAGGAGTAAGAGAAATAAGATAGTGTGCCCGAGTGTACCTTCAATCAAGAGAACTCTACTCCAAGATAGTGGAGGACCATGGTACAGAGGCTATGGCACTACCCAAGAATAGAGAATATTGAATTAAACATTGTATAATATTGTAGATAACCCATTTCAGAATTCTGCAGATTGAGGGGTAAAAACGGGTAATTTTCACTTTTTTGACTTTTCTCGACTGAAATACATATCTGGTTGCCAGACATAGAAACAATTTTTGCGTCACATTGAGTTGGTATAGAATTTGAGCCCCATACATAGTATAATCAGAATCATGAATGATATTGTATCTAACCCATTTCAGAATTCTGCGATAGAGGGGTAAAAACGGGTAATTTTCACTTTTTTTACTTTTCTCGACTGAAATACATACAGTATCTGGTTGCCAGACATAGAAACAATTTTTGCGTCACATTGAGTTGGTATAGAATTTGAGCCCCATACATAGTATAATCAGAATCATGAATAATATTGTATCTAACCCATTTCGTTCAATTAGTTCATTATGCATGTTGCATGAAATTTTTCATAATTCTGACCATCCTTTACATTCAAATCTTCCCGGACAGTTCCATCTTGTTCATATTACTAGGCATGCAGTTCATTCTAATAGGCAGGCCTTCTCCACTATGAGGCTCAAAACTACACTGTGTTCTAGAAGTTTTATTTCACCTGTGACTAAGAAAATCAAACTATTGTTCTCTAGTCTTGGGTAGTGCCTTAGCCTCTGTACCATGGTCTTCCATTGTCTTGGGTTAGAGTTCTCTTCATCTTGTTTTGTTAAAGTTTTTATAGTTTATATAGGAAATATTTATTTTAATGTTGTTACTGTTCTTAAAATACAGTATTCTATTTATCCTTGTTTCCTTTCCTCACTGGGTTGCTTTCCATGTTGGAGCCCCTAGGCTTATAGCAAATCCTGCTTTTCCAACTAGGGCTGTAGCTTAGCAAGTAATAATAATAACAATAATAATAATAATAATAATAATAATTTTTTAAAATGGCAAAAACTTGAAAATTTACAAATTTTATCGCCCAACCACCAGTCCTGCTTCCGGATGCAACATGCTGCCAAAACGGAATTTCATTCTCATTGTTTTTAATTTGCTTTCATTCTTTCTTTATTCCACATTGTGAGCAAACCTAGGAATGAGATTTTTTTTTTTTAATATCTGTGCAGTCATTTAACCCCACAGTTCATTCGTCAACATTTGTGAGTGATACAGTGATAGGTGTATTAGTATTTTGATTCGATTTTAAGATGAGTAAGCTTTGTGCAAACAATATTTCCCTTAATCATTAACAAGTCTGAATGAAAAGGCATAGTGACAGTGTTGCATGATGGGCTAGACTAAATATCCCTGTTTTGGTCTTTCAAAATTGGTTCATGGCTATCTCCTGAACTTGGGGTACATTCAACAATAGGAATACAGTAGGCCTATAGCATAATAGAAATCTAGATACAAATCAAATATTTGTGAAGAAAAAGTTACGAATTTACTAAAAGAAAAACTTCGTTTCTTTGAAAACCAATTTTTTTTTTCCGTTAGTGTGAGGGAAGAAAAATAATATTTGATAATGAGCAAGGATGGATATTTTAGAAAATATCATACATAAAGTTATGAAAAAAAGGAAGTACACAATGTGTTGAATGCATGCCGATAAGATAATTCTAATTATTTGAGGAGTAAATTCCAAATAAATAGTAAAATTATCTAACATGAAAACTGATTCTGTTGTTTACAAGCTTATTTATTGTCTAATAGGAATGTTTTGGGTCGGATTAAAAGCTTTGTTAATCCTTTGTTTGCCGGGAGGGATAATAGTTAATCTGCAACAACATAACAGTTAAACTGTCGATCTACTCCCACTACAATCTGTTCAGAATTCGTGCCCTCATTAACAGAAACAATCTTTTTGCTATTTGTTATAGATTTTGTGTCTTCTCCCAATTTCATTTTACATATATCCTGCTTTTCATAAATATGAAACCTTTGAATAAAATTTCCAAATTGATTTTAGTATTTTTTTCCCTTTTTACCCTCTTGGACTCAAAATTTCCCCAAAACGGAAATTTTCCTCCAACTGGCCACATTATGACTATCAGTGGTTAGGGCTATATATACACCAGAGTATTAGTACCCTCATTAATAGAACCAACTTCTCTACTATTTTGTAGCTTCTCCCATTTAAGTCTCGTGCTTTTCATAAATCCGAAACAGTAAAATTTCTCTGATGATTTCGAAGATTTCTTCTCATTTTCCTAAAACAGGGAAATTTTCCTCTATTCTGTTTTAATGCTAATATTTTAAAATATTTTATTTTGATTGTTCATTATTTATATCGTTTTTTTTCATTTCCTTATTTCCCTACTAGGATCCTATCGATACACTGTACTATAGCATCGTCTGTTATTACCTGGCCTTACTAATCGAGAAAGTTATTTACTGCTAGCCGAACATAACGCTATCCTCGGGTAGCTATCTCCGGATAGAAAGATTTCAGTCTAACCTACAGGCCATGTCCTTACCTACTTACCTAACGGGGGGGTGGGTGGGTGGGTGGTGGTGGTGGTGTTTAGCGCCCCCTTACACTGCCGTATTCTTAGTCAGCCATTATCATACATACACCCCTTATTAGTGTACTGTTCAGAGACACTACGAGGTCTGGCGAGTAGGAAAGGAGTCACCGAACTGACATTAGGTCATTAGGGTACCAGGGAATAGCTATTGCAGCCTTTGTACATCAGCGGCCACTTCCTCCCATTCAGTTTAAAAATTGACATTAACTAACTTAAATTTTCCCCCTAACCTAACCTACAACCCGTGTCCTTACCTACTCACCTAACAGGGGGGTATAACGGCCCCCTACAATCCCCCTTACACTGGCATATTCTTCCCCAGCCGTCATCATACATACAGGTGGCCGCTATCAAACATACACCCCTTGTCAGTGCACTGTCCCGAGATACTTTGAGGTGTGGCGGGTAGGAACGGAGTCACTGAACAGATATTTGGTCATTGGGGTACCAGGGTAAAGCTACCTTCCCAGATTAGGTTAGCGGTGCCAGGGTAAATATAAGCGATAGCATCCATAAGCCAGTTATATGAAAACAATACTATAACTGCTCCCTAGTTATACTAGATTGGTCATTTACTGTATATAACTAAAATAAAACCGAAACGTGATATATGATACGAATATTTATTATGTTCTCAAAATATTATATAGCTTAAGTTAATATGAATCGTAAGCGGGCCAAGACCCTAGGCCCTAAGATTCAAGTAAAATCAACGAAATTAAGTTTATAATCTTCATATATATATGACATACATGACATTTATAAACTTATGCAAAAGTTTACATTAATCTTACCTTTAAATTTCCTATGTAAAATAGACACCGTTTGTTAAAACATACTTTTTTTTTAAATAAGGACAGAATCATCCGAATTCCGAATGTTTGTTTACATTCATTCTGGGATCCAATATCGGGAAGATAAGTAAAATGGTTCCAATTTTTAAATTTATTTTATATTTTTTAAATTCTTATTTATAATTTATGAGAGTTTTTGTACTTTTTAAAAGGATTAAATATAAAATTCAGTTCTATTTTGATTTATCTTATGCTTTTCTATGTTAAAATACAGTACGGAATATGAAATGTTAATACATATGCTGGCATTATTTGGGCCAACCGAAGATGCCAATTTTGTGTATTGTACTGCATTTTACAGTATATTATCATTACTTTATACATCATAATATAATAAATTTAGTTATTTTAATACAATAAGTATTATATTTTATCACAATAATTACTTTATTATAACATTTTAATAAAGTTATGCTAAATTATATTATTCACATATAAAGATCACTACTATTTTTCATTTCTGGCTGGTATAATTTCAATCTCCAATAAAAGATAAACCAAATCATTTATTTTAATTAAATGTACATTATATTATGTATAAATGACAAATAGAACATTAAAATAAGATGTACATTCCATATATAAGGATTTAGTTATTGCAGTACAATGGGAAAGATTCATGTTGATACGTATATACATAATCATATAAAAACACATACATTAATGTATTTGCTTTCCTTCATACATTGTTATATGTCCAAGATATTTAAAACCGGTTTCATAAGTCAGCAAATTGCTATTTTCATTCTTGTCCAAAAACAAAATGAATTACTGTATTACTGATTTTTTTATTATTATTATTCAAGCTGCAGTCCTAGTTTGAAAAGTGGGATGCTGTAAGCCCAAAGGCTCCAATAGGGAAAAATAGCCCAGTGAGGAAAGGAAACAAGGAAATATTAAATATTTTAAGAACAGTAACATCAAAATACATATTTCCTACATAAACTGTAAAAAAAAGAAAAAAAAAACTTTAACAAAACAAGAAGAGAAATTAGATAGAATAGTGTGCCCGAGTGTACCCTCAAGCAAGAGAACTAACATTATTATTATTATTGTTATTATTATTATTATTATTATTATTATTACTAGCCAAGATGCTGTAAGCCCAAGGGCTCCAATAGGGAAAAATAGCCCAGTGAGGAAAGGAAACAAGGAAAAATTAAATATTTTGAGAACAGTATTTTCCTACATAAACTATTAAAATTTTAACAAACCAAGAAAGGAAATTATATAGAATAGTGTGCCCGAGTGTACCCTTAAGCAAGAGAACTCTAACCCTGTTATTGTTATTATTATTATTATTATTATTATTATTATTATTATTATTATTATTATTATTATTATTATTATTACCTGCTAGGCTACAACCCTAGTTGGAAAAGCAGGATGCTATAAGCCCAGGGGCTCCAACAGGGAAAATAGCCCAGTGAGGAAAGGAAACAAGGAAAAATAAAATATTTTAAGAACAGTGACAACATTAAAATATATAAATCCTATACGAACTATAAAAACTTTAACAAAACAAGAGGAAGAAAAATAAGATAGAATAGTGTCCCCGAGTGTACCCTCAAGCAAGAGAACCCTGACCCAAGACAGTGGAAGGCCATGGTACAGAGGCTATGGCCCTACCGAAGACTAGAGAACAATGGTTTGATTTTGGAGTGTCCTTCTCCTAGAAGAGTTGCTTACAAAAGCTAAAAGAGTTTCTTCTACCCTTACCAAGAGGAAAGTAGCCACTGAACAATTACAGTATAGAAATTAGTCCCTTGATCGAAGAAGTGTTTGGTAATATCAGTGTTGTCAGGTGTAAGAGGAAAGACAAGAATGTGCAAAGAATACGCCAGCCTATTCAGTGTATGTATGTATGTATGTATGTATGTATGTATTATTATTATTATTATTATTATTATTATTATTATTAGAAGCTAAGCTACAACCATAGTTGGAAAAGCAAGATGCTACAAGCCCAAAGGCTCCAACAAGGAAAAATAGCCCAGTACGGAAAGGAAACAAGGAAATGAATACATTACATGAGAAGTAATATAACCAAAAATAAAATATTTCAAAATATGTAACAACATTAAATTAGATCTTTCATATAAAAACTATTCAATACATGAAGTTGACGAATTTCCCTGATTATGAAATAAGATTTCCATTCGTGTTTCGTTTATAAAATTGATTACTTGTATCTCAATTTTGATAAATAAACGATGGAAAATATTGTATTGAACTAGTTGGAAAAGCAGGATGCTATAAGCCCAAAGGCTCCAACAGGAAAAATAGCCCAGTGAGGAAAGGAAATAAGGACAAACTACAAGAAGTTCAAGAATAATAACAACATTGAAATAAAATAACACGAGGAAGAGAAACAAGAAAGAAGAGTGTGCCCGAGTGTACCCTCAAGCAAGAGATCTCTAACCCAAGACAATTGAAGACCATGGTACAGAGGCTATGGAACTACCAAAGATTAGAGAACAATGGTTTGGTTATGGAGTGTCCTCCTAGAAAAGCTGCTACCCTTACCAAATGGAAAGTAGCCACTGAGCAATTTTCGTTTGAATAGATTCAAAAGTTTTTGATAAAATCTATAGCATATTGCTACATAGAATATTACGTAATCATATTCATTTATTACTATCTTAGAATTACAATATTCACATGATATTTTGTAGTACGAAAAAGATGTTTATTTGTTATAATAGTATTTTAACATTTGGTTCATTTTATCTATCTATCTATCTATCTATCTATCTATCTATATACATATATATATACACACACACACACACACACACACATATATATATATATATATATATATATATATATATATATATATATATATATATATAAGAAGCAAATACTAATATATATGGATTAACAATAGAACAAAAAAGTTGGAGGGACCAGTCTAGGAAATTGGTGGGAAGTTGCATGGCCTTGTGTGTGTGTGTGTGTGTGTGGTTCGGTTTTGTCGGTTGTGGGTGGTATCATTCTTTGGGAGGGAGTGGGACGGGGGGTCAACTTGGTCGGAGTTGGACGAGAGTGGCCTGAACCGATTATGGTTCATGGCGTTTCAATTTCAGTGGTCAATCTGTACTTAATTGTTGAATGTGTAAATGTCCTGTTTTTATTGTGATACCATTTATAATACATTACACGTTTTGCATGTGGCTTCTAAGATTCATTACATATAACCTGTAATAGGTTTTGAGAGAGAGAGAGAGAGAGAGAGAGAGAGAGAGAGAGAGAGAGAGAGAGAGATAATATTATGTTACTTCAAAAGCACTCGGACTGGGAACCCTGTTCTTCCTCTGAATTGAGCGATATTTTCATATTATTTCGTCCGGTCGAATGAAAAATTTTCTTCTGAATTGAGCGATAGTTTCATTTTGCTTCGTCCTTTGGAATGAGTTGAAGGCTTTAGGAAAGATTTTGGCGCCAGGTTGCATGATATGGCAATTGGACGTTAGTGATATATATATATATATATATATATATATATATATGTATGTATATGTATACAACTGATGTAGCCGTTTCTAGTCCACTGTAGGGGCAATTTGGCAAAGCTCTCAGACATGTCCTTATTCATGTCTGTGGTTAATTATTCGTCGAGGCTGTAAATAGCACATTTTAATGTTCCCCCCATTATAATACATTGCATGTATTGCATGGTAGTAAAATGTTCTTCCTAACTGTGCAGCTTGAACTTCGAAAGTTCAAACTTGTAGCGAATGTTTTTATGTTGAACAGGCGGACATAAGTCTCTCTCTTCTTAGTTTGCTGATCTTAACATATTTTGAATATCACCTCTCTTGTAGTTTATTTCATTAGTTACTTTCTTCATTGGGCTATTTTTCCCTGCTGGGGCCCTTGAGCTTATAGCTTCCTGGTTTTCCAACTAGGGTTGTAACGTAGCTTGTAATAATGATAATATTAATTGCAGGTCAACGTTTTCGGTGTATTTATATTTCTAAGGATTTCTTCAGTTGAATTCGAATATGTGTTAAGAGAGAGAGAGAGAGAGAGAGAGAGAGAGAGAGAGAGAGAGAGAGAGAGAGAGAGAGAGAGAGAGAGAGACTAATAGGAAAGAATAAACTTCAAGACATAATAACTGATAGCTGGAAATTCTCTCTCTCTCTCTCTCTCTCTCTCTCTCTCTCTCTCTCTCTCTCAGCATTGCTAGGAGAAGGGTGTAAGAACTGAGAGACAGTTAGGACAAAAATCATAAAAATTGACAAATGTATATATATATATATATATATATATATATATATATATATATATATATATATATATATATATATATATATATATTAATTTACAACTGGCGTCAATACTCCCTCACATTATTATTATCATTATAACTACAAGCTAAGCTGCAACCCTAGTTGGAAAAGCAGGATGCTATAAGCCCAAGGGCTTAAACAAGGAAAAATAGCCCAGTGAGGAAAGGAAACAAGAAAATAAACTAGACATGAGAAATAATGAATAATTAAAATAGATTATCTCAAGAACAGTAACATTGAAATAAATATTTCATATATAAAGTATAAAAAAAACTTCAAATAAAAGGAGGAGATATAA